>NC_047098.1:174506-372006 GCF_902459505.1 Geotrypetes seraphini | reverse complement strand
TATCTTTGAAATGCTCCCGGTTAAATCCTGACTACTCTTGGCTTGCTAATGTAATCTGAAAGTCTTTTTTTTTTTTGTAACATCGCTGTCTTGTATACCGCTCTGAACTGCTTGTGGTATTGCGGTATACAAGAATAAAGTTATTTTTATTGCATTAGAAAGGTCATTGGCTATTAAAAAATGCTGTAAGAAAACACTGGCTCTGCGGCTGGTGTTGCATTAGTCTGTGGAGGCACAAAGTGTTTTAGGTTTGGTTGTTGGATTTAATGAGTTGAGTGTTGAGACTCCAGTGCTTAATAACCGAGTGCTGAATTAAAAATAATTGATGCATTTTATATAATTCTCTCTCTGTTTTCTTCCCTGGCAGCTGGTTCTAGACTCTCAGAAGCGTGTGTTCTCCTGGGGGTTTGGTGGCTATGGCCGCCTGGGCCACACAGAGCAAAAAGATGAGATGGTGCCACGACTGGTGAAACTGTTTGACTTTCCTGGCCGCGGTGCTGGCCAGATCTACGCAGGATGCACGTGTTCCTTCGCCCTTAGTGAAACGGGTCAGTCGCACTGTGCAGAAAGCTGCTACTGCAGACCAAAACCAGCCTGCTAGACACGTTTTGGGAACACATTTCCTGGTACCGTGATTATTGGAAAGATAGGAAACAGCCAAATTCTAGCATATTTTCAACAGCGTTTGCAACTTGATGGGGCAAAGGGAAAGCTTGGAATTTTTAATAACTTTATTCATCTCACGCCAGACTCTGCCAGAATAGGGGACTATGTGCACAAAGTTGCTGTTTATAGAATTCTAGCGCATATTCTCATTTTGGCGCAAAACCTCAGCGTTTACATTTGTTTTACACCCTGTCAGTGGCTGGCGTAAGCGTTCTTGCGAATAGCAGTCAGTATTCTATAACCTAGCACCTGAATTGTGTGGCGTGCCCCTGATCCACACTGTAAACATTAGGCCCAAAGTTTATAGGGGTGTAGGATTGTAATTAAAGAAACATTGGCCTTGCCCAAATTTAACAATTGTTTATTAATATATCGATATATGCAGACGAATAAGTCTTTAAAGGGCAGACAAGGTGTGTTCTGAATTGTGGGCAGAAGCCACCCCTTGTGAAGAGAATTTGGCACCTTGATAGTCTCCTCCACCCCTTGACCATCCAATTACTCATTATTTATAAGGGATATTCAAATACGATTGACTTACGAGGGGATGCTAAAAAGTTCTCAGCCCAACCGACCAACTTCCTAAATTCTGTGCATTATTTTGCCACTAGCTGAAAAGTGTATTTTCTTATTTCGTTAAGGGCCAATTTGCAGAAACTAAATTCTATGTTTTGACCTTGTTTCAGATCATTGATTGAACCATATCTACGTCATTCTCTTCTTGGTTGGGCTGAGAACTTTTCTGCACCACCTTGTAGCAACATTCCAGAGCTGAGATTGTGATGTCATAATGCCTCATTCCAACAATGCTTAAAAGCCAACCTCATCAGTGATGTCACAATGGCTCACTTTTATTACATACGAGGGTCAGCCCAACCGACCAACTTCCTAAATTCTGAGCATTATTTTGCCCCTGTAGCTGATATAGCACTTAAGTGAAGCTCCTAAAATGTTGTTGGTCTTAACCCCTTGCATTGGGTAATTAATGCTACAGCACCTGAGAACATTGATGTCGGTGGCTTGACTTAAGTGTCTGACTCTCTTTTAGGTGGTCTCTTTTTCTGGGGAGCTACAAACACCTCTCGTGATTCAACCATGTACCCCAAAGCGGTGCAGGATCTGTGTGGGTGGAAAATCCGCAGTTTGGCTTGTGGGTGAGTTGACTGTCCTCGAATACAAAAATAATCCTTCTGAGGCACAACCAGTTTTGGAAAGCTGAGAGGCGTGATAGCGGTACTTTTCTGGATCTTGTTCCTATGCCTAGCTGTGTGGCACAGGGTTAAGATGTGACCAGATAGAAAAGTGTCCTTTTGTTTAATGTTAAAACTCTGTATTTTGGTCGGAGGGAGGAGTTGGAAGATAATGCATGCATGCACGTGTCTACTGCTGTCCATATAGTAGAAAAGTACAGCTCTTTCTTCCCAGTTATCCTGTCCACCCTACAAAGGGCTAAATTCCAGTTGCAAGATATTGATCCCGTCTTCCTCTCTACTCCATTTTAGGCAGACAAATATTCAAAATCTTCCAGCACATCTTTCTGTATCCTATTGCAGAGCTTTCTGTTAATCCCAGCCTGTGACCCTGGGCAAGTCACTTAACCCTCTGTTGCCCTCGGTGCTGCAGTTAGATTGAGCCTGCTGGGATAAATGTACCTGATTACTATTCAGTGTATTGTAAATTGCTTTGGCTGAATCTCTTCATGAAAGGTGGTTAATAAATCCATAAATCTAATCTTGTATTCGGTTTCCTAGGTTGTCCTGCCCTTTCTAGATGGTACTGAGCATCACTAACTTGAACCAATTCTGGCCTGTTCAGTTTTTATTGAAATAATTGCACATTTAAGAACTGTCAGTCATATGGCCTGATTTAACGTTGCTTGTATAGCAATCAAAAGACTCCACTTTTACGCTCTGATATGGTTTTAGCTGCAGTCTAATTGCTGCTAATTCTCTGCAGAGTCTGCTAGACAGAGACAGTTGTGGTCAGTCTCTCCCCCAATGTGCCGCTCTTCTTTTCATCCATGCTGGCTCTAACCCTATTTTCCCACATTCCTGTGCTCTTGGAAGGTTGTAGGTTTGCTGTGTCATTACTTTCTGTGCAATTAAAGATCTTCTGTGCTTACCCTGCATCTTATTGATGCTTGTTAACTGTCATATGCCCTCCTGTAACAGCTGGTGGTGATTAATATGCTGCCACAATCTTTCTTTGAAAAAACTGTTTCTTGGTTTTGCTGTTGTGTGTTTCCTTGAAGCCTTATGTCATGTTCTTCTGCCACTTGAAGGGAATCCAGAATCTTTGTTCTTAACCAGCTCTGTAGCTGTAAGAGTCCAGTTTTTATTTAGGGGGTTAAAATCTTATGCAAATGCCATTCCCCATCCATTCCAGCCTTTTGGATCCTTTGATCAAACTCTGTCCATTTAGTCATCTGATGGTGGAAGTTCGGTAATTGACCTTATCTAAGATAACCCACCATGCTGTCTCTGTTCCCCATGGAGAAAGCATTCTTGGTGGTCTGAACTTAAGCTTTTCAGCAGTTTGCTTGTATCTTAAGTTTGTGTATGAACTGCTCCTTTTGCCTTTCAGGAAAAGCAGTGTTATCGTGGCTGCAGATGAGAGCACAATCAGCTGGGGCCCTTCTCCAACCTTCGGTGAACTGGTAAGAAGCTCCTCCACTGGAATCATTCTTAAATGGGTTAACTGCATTACTTCTTGACCAGTGCAGTTCTAGACAGGCAGGTTGTTCAAAGTGGTTTAGTCTTACTACAATCCTGGTCATATCCCTCTTTGTGATGAAGGAAAAGCATTGAAATCCTTAAGATTGCTTCGTGAACCTGGTCTGAAGAGGTGTGGGTGTTTGTTATCCCGTTGGGGGTAACTTTTAGTACTGTAGGCTGAAACGTACTTGTAACTTTAAAAGTTAGTGCCCAGCAGCAAAAACATCCTGCACATGGTAGATACTCTGGCAGAGAAGTTCTGGAATCAGAGTATCTTGCTCTTGTTATATTCTTTTTTCAACAGTTCCTCCTCTATATCTCTTCTCTTCTATCTTTCAAAGCACACAGTTCTGTTAGATTGTTTATTTTCTCATTTTTTCTCTTTCCTTACTTTGCACTTCATTACTACTCTCTAGGTACTTTAGTTAGATTGTGAGCCTTCGGGACAGTTAGGGAACTTCTAAGTACCTTTCTTACTTATAATTTTAATGTATATTTTCTGAAAACCGCTTAGAACCTAACGGATGTAGCGGTATATAAGAAATAAATTACAATTACAATTATATTCCAACTGCTTTCCACCTCTCAGGGCTTACAAAATCACTGGCTTGTGTGCCTAGTTCAACAGTTTGAGAATCACAACCATGAGTCTTTCCATTCCCATGCAATAGGCATGCTCAATCCGTAGAGGCCCTCCAGCATGCTGTGCAATTGTAGGGTTGTTGGTAGCCATGTCTCCTGAAAGCTCCTGAGTTGAGTCACACGCAGTTTCAAGCAACCCAATTAAGCACAAGTTACTCCGGTAGGAGCGGTTTTCCATCTTATCCATGGTTACCGTCTCTCTCAACTGTTTAGACTACTGCGATGTTTCTTGAGCTACACCCGCCACTGTGTTCGCTTTCTGCTGCACTAACTGAAGCTCTTTAGCTACAGTACTGAAGCAATTTCCCCAGAGTCCAGTTTATCTAAAATAGTTTGCAGCTATTTCCCTCGGGAGTGCTCCACTGCAGCCTGCACTTCTGCTGCCCACTCCAAGCCCACCGTAAGTGACAAGGGAGCACATCTTTCTGCTCTTTTAGAGTTGGATAGACAGCCCTCCTCCTCCTTCGCTGATTTCATGGCCATCAGCATGGCTCTGGAGTCTGGTAATCCACTGTATGTAGATTTGACACCACACCATTAGGTACATTAATTAAGCGAGCATGGGGCAAATTTTCATTGATAGGCCACCGATATCTCCCTTAATCCCACTATCTTATAACTCCTCGAGTCCTGACTCTACCAGACTCGCCCAAAGGTATAAATTATTCTTCCCCTTTCTACACGGTATTCGCTATGTAGGCAAACTGGGAAAATCCCTTCTCTTCAGAATCACAGGTCTTTGGAACGACCTTACTACCCCGCTGCGGAACCAGGGCTCCCTCCAATTATTCTGCAAGCAACTGAAAACCTGGCTTTTCACTAAAATGTAATTCTATCCCCCCTTACTCTTCTCTTCTATATATAAGTTCATGTAAACCTTTTTTTCCTGCTCTTCCTATATTTTAAGTTCTTGTAAACCATGCCGAGCTCCACAGCATCCGTGGAGATGATGCGGTATATAAACTTAAGGTTTAGTTTAGTTTAGATATGTCTGTGAGGGCTCCAGAGCTGAGAAGTTACTGTCCTCCTCACGTCCTTCCTCCACCAGCAGTCTCTATCAAGATCATTTATAAATGTTAAATAGCACCGGTCCCAGCACACATAATACAAAAGGCAGAGTCTAAACATTCAAGTCTTTAAAAAAAAAATATTCACATAAATATTATTCAGCAAACAGGAAAATCATAAAGTGATCACAGGCTTAAAAAAAAAAAAAATCAACTTTTATCTGCAAAATTTTCAAATTTAAGCAATGCCACAGAGGGGCCCTGGTTGGGATGAGAAATTGTTTCACTTCTTGCTGCTTCAAGGAATGTGGAGACTGCAATGCAAAATGGCTGCCATTGTGAAACGGACGTCGTCAATGAAATTCATCACTCAAGAGGTGGAGCCTCCAATATTGTGTACAGTGCTCTAATGAGGTTTTGCCAGAGACTTGCAGAGGCCATTTCTCTCCCTAGGTACCTAAACATCCTTCTGGCTTTTGCTGTCACCTTTTCTACCTGTTTGATCACCTTAAGATCATCAGACCTCTGCAAGTTTAGGGATATGCTTTCCCTCCTTAGATGAATTGCTTATAGTGGGGCCTACATGCCAAGAAACCATGGCTTCCATCCTAGGGCAACCAAGACTTCACAATCGACACCAAGAAGATACAACTTTAATCCACACAGTCTCTGGTAGTCATTGGGGAGAATGTCCTCATGGTTCTGTCAAGGCCTTTCGCCTCATCCAGTAGGTAAACTCAATACTCGCTGGCCCATCACATTTCCTCCTCTATCAGGGTCACAGATGCTCAGCCCAACCAAGAAGAGAATGACATGGAGCCAAGGAACTTACAAGTTGTTCCGCATACTTGGCACATAGTATCTGAAGTTTCTGTTTATCCTTCCAAAAAATACTCTCTCTGGTCACTGAAATACCACTCTGCTGCTGCAATCACCTCCAAATTACTTGAAAATTGTTGCCCTTTCAAACTCTTTTTAAGGTTTGAAAACAGAAAATAGATGGAACAAGGTGGTCTGGTGAGTAGGGTGGATGGTCTGCACTGAAACCCCAGCCTTCTGAGCAGTTGCATTGTCTTGCAAAAATAAAACTTATTTCCACAGCTTCCCTCTCCTTTTTTCTTTCAATACCTCCTTCAATACCTTCTCTCCAACCAAGCAGCACTGTGGGGTAAAGATCTAGATCAATTGCTCACGCCTAAAAACACATCTGTTCCTGACATATCTAAACAACTGACCCATACAATTCCTTCTCTTCAATATCAGTTACCTTGAACTGTTAACTCGATCTTTCTCCTCTGTTAAGTTCATTCAACCTATACCATCTTTTAATCTTTGTACCACCTTTTAATCTTTGTAAACCGCATAGAACTTCACGGTCCTGCGGTATATAAGATGTTATTATTATTATTAATTGTTACAGTAGTATTCTGCATTGACTGTTTGGACCCTTGGAAGATAAGTCGGTGATTACAACACCTTCCTGATCCCAAAGCACTGTGGCCATGACCTTTCCTGCTGACCTTAGGGTCTTGAATTTTCTTGGCATTAGAGAACCTGAGTGCCACCATTGCATGGACTGTTGTTTTGTCTCAGGATCATAATGGTGTAACCATGGCTCATCAACAGTAGCTAGTCATTCCAAAATGTTGGCATCAGCTCGCTGAAAATGCTGTAAAATTAATTTGGAAGTGTCCACTTGACGTCATCAGCATTCAAACATTTGGGTACCCAACTGCTTGTGGATTATACACCCAACATCATAGCCCAATTTCTCTTCTGGTCTTCCATAGCTTTTGTGGTGTTATCTACTGCCTCAGAGAAACTCTAGGGATGTTTTTGTCAACTGGGCTATGATGATGAATAATCTTGCACCATTGTATGCTTTAGAGCATAGTAACTTAGTAAATGACGGCAGATAAAGACCTGAATGGTCCATCCAGTCTGCCCATTAGTTATATCTATTACAAATACATGATTAAATTAACTTGTCTCTTCTTTTATATTTCTGTAGGATGTCTACCATAAAATCTGGCCAGTAACATCCTCATGTTCCAAGTTAGTGTGCCTCCCCTGCCCATCCTACACCAAATCACCACATATGGGACACAGACCATGCAAATCTGTCCAGTACTGGCCTTAGTTCTTTAATTTACATCCTTAGTTTTCTAATTAGAGATCCTCTGTTTATCCCATACTTTTTTTAAATTCCATCACCGTTTTCCTCTCCACCACTTTCCTCGGGAGGACATTCCAGGCATCTACTACCTTCTCAGTGAAAAAGAATTTCCTAGCACTACTTCTGAGTCTTCCTCTCCAACCTCAAATTATGCCCTCTAGTTTTACCATTTTATTTTCTCATATCTTGTGGCATTCAGCATTTGGACCCCTGAAGAAGGCGTTCCCAGCCGAAACACAGACCGTGTGGGTCTGTACCACAATTGTGTGTGTGTATGTATGTATGTATTGTGTGTTGTATGGATTAATTTTTTCTGCACCATTTAAATCATCTGTGAAGAATCATTACAATAAACTTTGACATCAAGTACTTCACATTCACAGTTTTATTTTGGTTTATGATGAACCTACTCCCAGTCCTGGAACATACTGGAGGTGAAATGGGTAAGCAAGGTGATGAGTGGTTTGCACATGGCTCATAAGGGTCCTTTCTCAAACCTTTGAGTGCTCTATCAATTGTGCCTTTGGATGTCATCGGCGTGTGGCTGACTTATTTGACTGTCCATGGAGGACCCCCAGTTACAGGTAAGTACCTGCTATGTCTTCCCTTTCTTCTGTTTCTGTCTTGGAGTAATCAAGTGTAATGGTAGAGGCAGGGTGATGGTCCCTTTGTAGGAGAAAGTACCTCATGTATCATCACCCCAGCGATTGTGATAAATGGTCAAACAGTGCTTCTGTATCGCTTGGTAGACTGGTATAGTCCTTACGAATGGGTAATATGCCTCACTGCTACCAGCAGGTGGAGACAGATCAAAACTTGTATATCAGTAGAGCATCCCCTCTTGCTACTCCAGTTTTCCTCAGTCTCCGGTAGCAGGTGGTAAGGCTTTTCAGCTCCCCTCTTCTGGTGTTTTGTTACCATCACTGTGCACATCCCCAAGCTCTCAACATCTGAATTTGATGTTTTACTGTATAGTAACTAACTAGAATTCTCAATATGTTTTTTGTTAGGGCTATGGAGACCATAAGCCCAAATCTTCCACCACTGCCCAAGAAGTAAAAACGCTGGATGGACTTTACAGTGAGCAGGTGAGAGCAGGGCCAGAAGCCCTCTATCCAGTCAGCTATATGGGAATAATGCATATGACAGGGAAAACGGGTGGGCTTTAATACACGGTCTTCTGTGGTTACAATTGGAATAGTTTACATTTTATATTGAGGCAATGAAGAATGAAGGGTTAAGTGACTTGTACAGTCACAAGGACCTAGAGTGGAAATCAAATCCAGTTCTCAGGCAAAGATGCATCAGTATTGAGGGGAATTGCTTTCAGTATCACTTATATGCTGATGATTTCCAGATCTGCCTCTCTACACCCGAGATTTCACCAAAAATTCAAGAAAAAGTCTCTTGCCTCTGTCTGACATTGCTACCCAATATTTAGCTTTCTTTATATTTAGATTTGTATCTGGTACACCTAAACTTTTAAGTAATGTGGCATAAGTGGATTTAAAAAGGTTTGGACAGTTATTTCTGGAGAAAAAGTCCATAGGCTATTAAGATAGAGCTTGGGAAAGCTTTTTGGGATCCTGCCAGGTACTTGAATGGGTCGCTGTTGGAAGCTGGATACTGAGCATGAAGGACCTTTGGTCTGACCCAGTTCTTAGTGGGCCCATTTTCAGCTCAAAAAATGGAAATAAGTATCCCCGTGTAATTGAAATCGGATGGCTGTAGCGCTCTGTTTTGTGTGTTTCCTCAGGTTGCCATGGGATACGCGCACTCCCTCGTGATTGTGCGAGACGAAAGTGAGCAGGAGAGAGAGAAGTTGAAGAAACTGCCAGAGTATAATCCGCGCACGCTCTAACACCTGCAGGAACCAGGAACCCTTTAAAGCCTGGCAGCTCTCGGCTTTCTAAACTGCACTGTGACATGAAGTCTTGCGAAAGGGATTTAAAAAAGACTCTCCTTCAGTACTTTTTCTTATTTTCGAGGTTCAAATATCATTTTACTTTGTTTACTCTGTAGCTTTCCCCAAAAGCTTTTTTTTTCCCTCCCCTTAAAAGGGTTTGCTAAAAAAAAAAAAAAACCCAACATCTTTGTTTACAAGTTGATTTTCTTGCAGAAATGGTGGTATTTTGTTATGAGGAAGGGGGGGGGGGGCAGGTAGAGAAGTCCCTTTCCAAATGGTAAGAAAAACATAGAGCTTTTTTTTTTTTTTTTTTAATAAATAAATGCAGAGGCTTTTCATTTAGTTGCTCACCTTGGTGCTCTCTGGCTTTGTTGATGCTCATTTACGGAAGTCTGTTCTCCTGTACTACTTGCAAGATACCAGAGTGTTTATAGTGTTCCTGCCATGATGGACTATGGTGTCTCTTCCATCGCATTTATTAGATCCCAGCGCCAACAGAAACCCCATAGAGATTAGGTGCTACTTTAATTTCCAAGAATCGGCAGCATGCCGGCCTCAGTGCTAGCCAGGCTCTTCCATTAAGGATGTGAAACGTTTTTGGCCATCTGTTTCTTCCAACTGTTGTAGCTCTGCAGTGTTTTGTGCGGCTAGGGCATTTCACAGTGTTTCCCTCCTTTGCACCAGGAGGGCAACTCACGTGGCAGCCATCTGCTGAAAATGCCTATGACGATGGATTGCTCTGGAACTGATGCTATTTTTAAAAGTTCCCTTTCCTTCTCCAACCCCCCTCCTTTCCAAAGACAAAAATACAAACACCATGTCAGCAAGTGCAGCAGGAACAAGTCCAGGAACTTCTTGGTTTCGTTGCCTTTTTATGAGGCTTTTGTAGCCCAGTCCTTTAAGGCCTTCATGAGCTCTTGGCAGCGGAGGAGTGGGCTTCCCTCGCACTAATAAGTCAGTATTGGAACTCTCCCCAAGGGGTTCCTCTATCCTAGGTCATATTAAAGGTCGACACCAGGAAAACGGTGTTGGTGTCTGGAAGATGAGAAGATAGACAGCTAACCTGTCCATTTGATTAACTCACTAGAGTTTTGAGGGGTCCGTTCTGTCATTTTGGTAGCAAATGAGCAAGCTCATGATTTTGGATCTGACTTGCCCTCAGTGCTCTTCCATCATTGACTCACAAAGTAGCCACAGAAAGTCTCGTCAGCGGGAGGGGGAGGTCTGTGTGACATCAATTTCTGGTGATTTTTCTCCACGACAAATTCTTGACCCTGCTTTTCCCTCTTCACTAGCATGATTTAAACCTGACCATTTTATCGCTGACTTGTTCTCGTAGCCTGCTTTAAATGGAGAGCATTTTTCTCTGGATTTGACCAAGAGGCTGGAGAGTGACCACTCTGAAATGTGGGTTAGTGTCCACCTGGAAAGAAGCATTTTTACCTGTTCCATAGCTCAGTTCGTGCTGCTAATGTTAATGCACCCACTTTGTGTTGAGCAAAGAGAGTCACAGGCCAAAGCAAAGTTTGCAAATGTTTTTGGCCAGATACTTTCATTGGACTCGCTAGCAGAGTGCTTTTGGGTTGTAATCGGGGCACTTTCCTTGTTGAAGAATCTAAAAAGCTTTCCTTTGGCGCTCTACTCATGTTCATTTTCCCCACACACAGTACACAAAGATTGTCTTCCATTTCTAAGCCCTACCTGTGTCTTGTTGCACCTTTAATGGTTACTGTTACGTTGCAAGGTTTCTGGCAGTTAGTTTCGTATCGTTTGTTGTAAAATCCTTAGACTCTTCCTAGTTCTTAACTGAGGCAGCTTTAAAACTGTAGATCTTTATTTACTCGGGTAAAAGATGATTTATCACAAGAAGTGCTTAATTAAAATTACTTCCTATAGCCTTGCGTTCAGGGATTCAAAGAAAAAAGAGGGCCCTCCTTTACTTTTGAGTACTCATTCTGCATTCTTTGGTTAATATGAAATCGGAGTACTATATTCAGAAACCAACAGGTTGGACATTGTAGAAAGTCCATCTCTTGTCCTAAGCCCAAAGTATAAATTGATAATGCTGTATTCCCACCCTTTGGCCATCAGAAACATTAATTGTAGGCAAGGGGCTTTCCTGTACATTGGTACCAGATTGCATTTGGACTTGGCTGGGCCAGTCCACATGTGATTGGATTTTGTGTTCTGCCGTCCACTGAGGAGGGTGAATTAAGAACGTGTTCCCAAAAGTGAGCTTTTCATATAAGGGGGAGGGGGACGACTGATTCAGCCCTCAGGTTACCACAAGGTATTAATAAAATCTACAGAGTTTTTTGTTAATTCGTATCCATTTTAATTTATTTACAGAACGGTGTTTGGTGTAAAATGTTGACCAAATGTCGGAAAAATCAAGGGACCAATTAAAAAAACAGGGCCCCCTTTGAATCGCTGTCAGTTCACTTCAGTCCATTTCCTTTTAAGCTACAGGTGTCTACTTCAGCCAAAGAAAGAGAGGTTCTGTCCCAGATAATTATAGCTGTGAATTTTTCTGTTCTTTTCCTTGACTGCCATTGTAAGGGACCACTCGCTCTCTCTGCTGTCTCCTTGCTGTTACTGAAAGGAAGGAGGAGTTTTAAAAATGTACAAAATCCTTGGACCAGTTTTTAATGGTTAGACAGATTTAAAGGTCCCAAGTTTACAGTTACTTTTTCCTTACATGTTTTTTATATTTCTTGGAGTAATGTTTGAATAAAAAACAGAAACTGTGTATTACCTTCTATTGTGACCTGTCCTTCAGAACTGAAAGAGACAGAGTGGACATGCTTGTGTGTGTTATCTGTGTCATTTGGGGTGATTGTTCCTTTAAAATAACAGTAGGGATAGTGATATGAGAAGTTCAGAACGTACTATCGAAACCCTGCTGTAATGAAAAGCCTCAGAAGTATAGAACATTTTTATACAGTGTCAAAGAAACACTGATCTGCTTTCTTCTTACAATCACTGGTATAAAAACCTCCTTTTTATGTATATTCTATGTAAATATTCAAAAATTCCAGTGTTCAAAAGTTCAGATCAACCAGCTTGAGTATAGAAAAAGTTTCTCACTTAACCTCCTGGAGTTGTAATTAATTTATGTTTACCAGCAGCCTGCATTGTAGTCCCAAAAAACTCCCAACTATGGGCTAGATTCACTAAGGGCATGGATCCGATCCTTGAAGGATCCGATCCGTGTCCGAGGGACTGATTCACAAATCACCCTCATGCAAATGAGGGCAATTGGAATCACACTCCCAACTGAGCGCCCGGATCGCTCTATAGCGATCCCGATGCATGTGCAGACCATCTGTACATGCTTAAAGAGTGACCTTTTTAGTTTATTTTTTACTCTGTGCTTTTTTTTTTTCAAGCCTCTGGTTTTAAGCTGCGTTAAAACCACGGGCTTGTACTGCAGGAAAGGGCAAGAGAGATTCAGGGCTTGCAGAGAAACAAGAGAGATTCGGGGCTGACAGGAGCAGGACGGCAGAAGGCAGGGCAGTTGAAAAGGACCAGAGCGACTGGTCCTCAGCAGTCACTTATTTTTGATCGGTCAGCCGAGTCCGGTGTCCTTTTTTTAGTGAATAGCTGCCTGCCTACATTAGAATATTGTTCCCCCCTCATTTGCATGCGCGGATTAGAGGATGATCAGGACAGAGGTTAGTGAATTGGGTTGCTAAGTGGTCGGAAGTTAATCGTTGGGCTTAGTGAATCTAGCCCTTTGACACTGTCAGTGTTTTACGACTCACAAAGCTACGTTGGGGAGAAATCTTCCACCAATGTTGCTCATTCAAAGTGCCCATAATATATTGCACAACCAGATGCTCTTTTTAAAGGAAGTCTGCTCTATCTGGAACTGCTCTATGCAGTTTTTCAAAAGAACACAGGGTAGGACTCCACATTAAGGGGTCTTTTTTTATTAATGTGCAGAAAGCACTAATGCAGGCTTTGCACACTGGAAAACACTTGCCCTAGGATGCGCTAACTGTCCTCTGGTAATTTCTCAATTTGTATGTGGTAATGATGTGTAAGTTATTTTTGAAATATTTGTTGGGTAAAGACTGGGTGTGCAGTCACTTACCAGCTACCGTGCTCACTAGCTAGTTAACACAGAGTTCAAATGGGTCCATTTATTATCCCCTAAATCAGTGTCTCTCAAACGTGTGCCACAAGAGAGTCCACAATTTTACTTTTTTTTTTTTTTTAATTCCCTTCATAAGTATACACTAGAATAGATGACATGTATGTTTTGTAAGCAAGAGTCTGTCAATGTGTTTATTTTTTTAGTGCACATTAACTCAAAATGCAGCTCGGTAGTTGACACGCAAACACATTTCATCACCCACCATCTGCAGTTGTTCTCTTTTTCCATTTAATTTCTGTCGGAGCTGAAAATCCAAGTTTCCAAAAATAAGATCAAAACGGTAACAAAGCTTTGATTGCTTTGTTGCTGAAGTTAGGATAATGCATAAAAAATAACATTACTTGTTGTTAGTTTTTAAAGAGCAATCTTGTCAAAGAATGAAGCTTGTCTGGGCGGTTGTCTCTTTCCTTGTGTTCGCGATGTATAAGTCATCTATTCTAGTGTATACGTAATGAAGGGAATTTTAAAGAATACAGTAAAATTCTGGCATCTCTCATGGCAGACTGTTCTAGAATATACTACTTAAAACAGGTGGAACCCAACGTCCAAGCAGCACAAGACAGTCTTCCAGTGAAAAAATGCACTCTGCTAGTTAGAGTAGATTTATTTCATATCTAAAAACTGCAGGAAATGAGGGTTCTTCAGAAAGTTTCTGCACTTTCCTATTTTCAGGCTCAACCAAAAACATTCTTGTCTGATGGCATTAAGAAGTTAGTAGGTTGCTGGGAAAAATGTATTGCAAAACAGGGAGATGATGTGGAAAAGTGATGTAATTTGCTTTTGAAATATCGGAAACCTTTTGAAGCTCCCTCATATAATTAAACAAATTGTTACAAGGTCATCTGCTATAATTGTTTTTTTAGTCAAAAAGCAACCATAAACCTTTCCTAATCTGGAAAAACTGGACTGCCTTTGTGCACCTGGTGACAGGTGGAGCTTGGAATCATCTTTTGAGTTTCAACCCAAAATTCAGTTTTGTTGAAGATGAGATGCACAAGACATTGCATTTTAAAATGCTCTAAATATTGACCAAAAAAATAAAATAACTGCTTGCTACTGAGAGCTCTGAAGGCCTTAGTATAGGTTTTCAAGTTTATTCATGGCTTGATCTACCGATCATCATTTGTATCTGGGCGGTTTACAATATTAAAAATTAGAAAGGTCTAATAAAATTTTTGATTGAGGTGAGATAAAATGAAAAAAGAGGGTAAACCTAATATTATGACAATTTAAGGCTGATTAGAAACGAGAGGTTTTAGAGGATAGGAAAGTTTTAATTACAATAATAAATAAAAATAGGAAGGGGAGAGGGAAAAGGGGATGTCGCTTCTTAAAAGCTGTTGTTTTTCCCCCCACTTATTGGTAGGCATCTTTAAAAAGAAATGTTTTGAGATTTGTTTTAAATTTATTTAGGGAATTTTCATTGCGTTCCAGAGCGAGGGTGCAACCACTGAGAAAATGGAATTTCTAGTATAGTATAGCTCCTTGATTGAAGGTACTGTTAATAGGTTTTGATTCGTAGATCTAAGGACCCTAGGAGGGGTATGTGGAGTGAGATATTTACCTAGGACGACAGGGAGGTGAGAGGTCTTAATTTTAAATCCAGTTTTCTAGGCCTCAACTGGTAGAGGTGGGTGGGGCGAGGAGAATAGTTGAGCTGCTTTATACAATAATCCAAGGGGAAAAATAATGTGGTAAGTGTATTTCTGTAACAATAAAAACATGTAATTGGTGGCACTGGGATCTAACTATAGGCAGACTTTAGAATACTGTAGGTGTCACTAGGGAATGGTGTTCCACCATTTGATAGGGAAAGGCTTCCGCCTGACATTGGTCCCACAGTGCACTTCTCCTAACTGAATATGGTAACAGTAAAAGTCATCAATAAAGGTGCATCTGAGCCCCAGGGGTTCCAGAAGAGATGTAACCATCTGCTCCAGGCAGCATTTGCCATCGATGTTAGGTCCAAACGGCTTAGCCATGCCCAGATCTTTTCCCAGGACCACCAGGTTCACCTAGTTGAAAAGGAAACCAATTGAAAGGGGGTTAATAATTAGGAACACATGGAAAAGACTGGAGTTGTAGACAGCATTGCTTTTAAAGAAGAAACATTTTTATAAATGTAGCCCAAGCCTGATGCAAGACCATTTCTGTTGATTTGTAGGGGCATAATCAAAAAACTGCTTAAGTTGGTACTTGGACATCCTAATTGTGCAGACATCCAAGTGCTGATCTTTGAAACAGTTTTCTTGGATGTCTAGCAAGACATTTTATCAGTTGTGCAGCCAGAGTTCAAGGGGGTTTGTTATGGGTGGGCTTTGGGCATGTTTGATTTGGAATAATCAAACCTTTCCCAAGACATCATGGACTGAACTTAGACGTTAATGCTCTCGGATGTACACCATCCTGTCCCATCGCTTTGTCTACCTTTATTCTCGAATACAACCCTCTGAAAATCGATCAGGGTCTACCACTGCTCTATCCTTATTCACAGTTATCTTCAGTGGTCCTGCATCTGGTATGGAAAATCCTAATAGAGCATCAAACAGATGGCTTAAGTAGCCAGGTAGGTGGGCTAGAGAACCATAGTGAAGAGGAGCCAGACCCATAAGGCACTCTAATGATGTTAAGTATGAGCCCATCAAAACCCTACTCTACTGCCATATAGGTGCTATGTACAGCCATAAGGGCTATTGAGGTGGTAGACAGATGCGTATAGTAGGTTTTGAGGGAGTTTTGGAGGGCTCACCATAACTTATAAGGGTTATATGGTGAGATGTATATCCGACACCCTGTATGTGAAGTTCACAGCAGTGCCCTCTAAGGTGCCCCACTGCTCTGTTGGCATGTCTATGTGGCCAGTCCGTTAGAACGGTGGCCCCTCCCACATCAAAATGGTGCTGATAAGAACATTTTCTAACCAGGACATTGTTGTGGTTGAAAATGGTGAATAAAGATAGACATCCTGGTGGTTTAGATGTTTTGGCAGCCAAGATGTCCAAATAGGTGTCCTCCCCTTTCTATCCAAGGTGTTAGAACCTGCTGTTCACAGCTGTTGCCTGGATTTAAGATATTCTTGATCCACTTATGCCCTTGCTAAAGTCTCTAATGACCTGTTCTTGGCCAGATCTAGTAGCCTCAGCTTTATCCTCGTCTTTCTCGACCTGTCTTCTGCCTTTGATAATGTTAATTGCCACCTACTCAGAGCTCCATTAAGCTTCGTTGTTTCTCTGTGGATAAGCAAGATCAATCGGTTCCACCTATGGGTAATGTCATCTGATGGCACTGAGGATGAAATATTAACAAGCTACAGCTACAAACTACTACTATTAATTAATTCTATAGGGCTACCAGATGCACGCAGCGCTGCACAGTCACAAAGAAGAAGAAAATAGTCCCTGCTAAATAGCCAAGACAGACAAACAGGATGTCATGGATACAGTTAAGGGGAATGGTTAATCAGCTGGCTGGGTTGGAGGGCAGAGGGGAGTACAAGACAATCAAGCTATTGTGACATCACTGATGAGGTTGGCTCTTATTGGTGGAATGAGGTATTATGACATCAGAGGAGTAGGGTTAAGGATTGAAACCTATTATCAAAAAGGTGGGTTTCAGTCTGCTTTTAATCAAGGGAAGGAGCTCAACGGACAAACTCGGGTAATTTATTCCAGGCATAGAGGGTAACTAGAAGAAAGGAGCAAAGTCTGGAATTGGCAGTGGAAGAGAAGAGTACAGCTAAAAGCATCTTATCTGAGGAACGGAGTTCTCTGGAAGGTGTATAAGGAGAGAGATTGAGGGGCAGCAGAATGAACATACTTGTAGGTCTACAATATCCTTGTGCATGTAATACACAACCCCTCAGTCTTTTACCAATGAGATGGATATGTTTTCCTATAGAGGAAACATCTTTAAAACGTTCATTGTCAGAGTAAAATGAACCTTTTCTTATTGATTTTGATATCCTGACATTCCCCTGTCTTTCAACTCAAAACTTTTCAAATATCTTTCTATCTTCTCTTAATAACCACAGGGTTTAAATCTTTAACCGAATATGTCTTAACTTAGCACCATGTTGGGGTGAATAATATAAACCTGTTTTAGAGCTTTTCAAAGGCAGGGTTTGGTGCTCAGCACTGAGAGTGTCGTTTCCAGTGGTTCAGAAGCAGACATGCCACATATGTATGAGTTGGAGTCAGATTACAAGTATAACATGGAAAACTTTCAAGATTTACCCATGACCACCTCCAGTTAGGGGTTTTGCTCTTCCACAAGATTTAATATTTGGTTGATAAATGTAGAGCAGCTCTTACTGTCCTCTATGCCTACAATCACCTCTCTTTTTTGCCCCCACCCCCACCCTGTGGCTTACGTCTCCTCTATTTCTGCTCTCCCCCTACATTTCTTCCTCCAATCCAGTCTCTCTCGCTCCTTCTCCACTGCCCTCCCAGAGTCTGAAGCACCTCTTATTTGTTCTGATTTCTATCCCATCTTCCCAGAAGCTCAGAAAGAGTTACAATAGGACATTCACAAAACAAACTTCACGACATGACTGGACATGGGGGGGGGGGGTCTAGGCAATCCAGGCAGTCTCCTTACCATATTTGGAAAATAAGCATCGGCAAACCCATTCTCCATTTTGAAGAGTATCGGGATATCCACAATGTCCTGCTCCGTAAGCCCCAACTCTTTTATCAGAATATCTCTATTCCAGTCAATACAAACCTAAGGAAACAGAAAAATTTAGGAATCAAGACATGAAAACACAAGCTGGAATAGCTCTGTAAAAGCTATAATTAGGCATTTTTACATAGTAAGTGCTATTGGTGATAAGATCAGTACATCTGTACCTTTCCTCCTTCCTATTTTTGTTCTTATATGGCACATTTTTCCTCCACCATGCTTTACAGCCTGTTTTTGCTAAACTGTGGCTGGACTGTGGGCAGCTACTAAGGAGTCCATAAGAATGGCCTTACTGGGTCAGACCAATGGTCCATCAAGCCCAGAAGCCTGTTCTCATGGTGGCCAATCCAGGTCACTAGTACCTGGCTGAAACCCAAAGAGATTTATCTGTCACTGGTCTCTGAGCTAAGAACAAATTAAATGTTTCATTTGCTCTAGAAGAAATGTCCAAAATAGAATTTCAATGACATAAGAAACCAAAGCTCGCAGGAATGAGGTAAAACAAGAAATCAGACCAAATCTGGCACAGGTGCAACAGCAGCAGGACTGGAAGCCAGGACAAGACACAAGGCAGGATGCAAGACAGGAAAAAAAGAATCAGAGCATCAAGAAATACCAGGAGCCAGCCCCAAGATTAATAAACTCCACAAGACACAGGAACACCCACCTTGACAGACCTGATGCAGAAGGGCAAGGAAGCGTAAAGGAGAGGGGGCTGGTTCCCAGGACAGTATGGCAAGGGCCTAGATAGAATATATCCATTGTCATGATTAAAGCCTCTGTTTCTCCTCGACCTCTTGGTCAGTCACTTAACCCTCCACTACAAATGTAGATTATGAGTCCTCCAGGGATAGAAATGACCAGCTGTACCCAAGTGTAACTTGCCCTGAGATACTTTTGAAAAGATAGGAGCTAAATGCTAAGTCATTTTCTTCCCTCCCCAGCTTTGGCTGTTACAGAATGCTTTCACCCGGTTTGGATAAGTTCAGTCTCTTTCTCCTGCTTTGATGACTTTCACCTATCCAACCTGTTTCTTGTAAGCTTTTCTTAACGTTTTCCTTCATATGTCAGCTATCTATCTACTACACCAGGGGAAGGGAACTCCGGTCCTCGAGAGCTGCATTTTCTGGATTTCTCCAATGAATATGCATGAGATCTATTTGCATGCACTGCTTTCAATGCATATTCATTGGGGAAATCCAGAAAACCCGACTGGAATACGGCTCTCGAGGACCGGAGTTCCCTACCCCTATTTATCATTTCTGTAGCGTTGAAAGGCATAAGTTTTCAAAAGAACTTATACAATTTTCATACCTGAAAATAATCATTTTCTTTTTTTAGGCGTTTATTTTTCAGAATATCATTTATAGTTGGTTGTCCAACACCCAGACCTGTAATAAAATAAATTTTAAAAAAGTAAAATTTACTTTTTTTACAGAAAAAAAAAGCAGGAAGAAGGGATAATTATTGTACCACATGGCTCTTGTGTTGGAACATCAGCATATACAATATGTATGTATAAATACAGCCAATAGGAAGACAAGTTAGAGTATAAACAGCCAATAGGAATGTAGCTTAGAGGTGGCAAATTTTCTCCTCTGTGCTGCCTCAGGGTAAAAACTCAGGAGTAAATATTGGCCACCACTGGCTCAGATATTCAATTGTGGGCATCGGCCTCGACTATCCAGGTTTCTGTGGTTGGTTATCCAATTAGAGGTACACAATCGAAACGGAAATATGTCTAAAAACCCGCCTGAATCTGCACTTGGATGACCTAAAAGACAGGTTGTCCAAGTGCCGATAATCAAAAAGGGTTTTTAAACGTATCTAGAGGCATCTTAGAGCTCTTGAATATCGCTGTGTGTCCAGTGTGAAAAGGGGCATCCCTAACCTGTCCTAATGACCCCCCATCTGTCTTTCATATTGCCCAGTCCCAACTTACCCTGAAACATAGCAGCATCTCCGTACCCCTTCTCCTTCAACGCTTCAAATAGCTGGTAGCAGGTGTTAGGACTGGCTAAGAGTAACCGGAAGCCCTAAACAACAGAGAGAGAAAAAATCAAATCAACTTTCTTATTAACAGAGTTATCCTACTTATTCTCAACAGATAGGAACAAATTACAAGCAATTTTAAATTGCAGTCTTTTCTTCATTGGTATTCTAATCCCTGATCGTTGCAGGATTAGGGAAAAAATGTTCTATATACAGTATTAAGAGAAGACCTCTGCCTCTTTTTAATTTTCTAGGGAAATGAATTAATCTGTAACCTGATGGGCAGAGATCAGCTAAGATTGGGGAACTTTCATCCACTCCATTCAGTATCTTATCTCCGAGCTGAAGAACCTTAAAGTCTTTCGCTTTCTTGGATGAATCTGTCTCTGAAAACCTGAGACCTTTCTGGTAACCAATAGGACTGGTTGGTCTGTCTCTGATAACCTGGAACTTCTGGTAACCACCAGGACTGGTCAGTCTGTCTCTGATGGACTGGTCAGTCTGTCTCTGATAACCTGGGACTTCTGGTAACCACCAGGACTGGTTAGTCTGTCTCTGATAACCTGGGACTTCAGGTAACCACCAGGACTGGTCAGTCTGTCTCTGATAGCCTGAGACTTCTGGTAACCACCAGAACTGGTCAGTCTGTCTCTGATAACCTGGGACTTCAGGTAACCACCAGGACTGGTCAGTCTGTCTCTGATGGACTGGTCAGTCTGTCTCTGATAACCTGGAACTTCTGGTAACCACCAGGACTGGTCAGTCTGTCTCTGATGGACTGGTCAGTCTGTCTCTGATAACCTGGGACTTCTGGTAACCACCAGGACTGGTTAGTCTGTCTCTGATAACCTGGGACTTCAGGTAACCACCAGGACTGGTCAGTCTGTCTCTGATAACCTGGGACTTCAGGTAACCACCAGAACTGGTCAGTCTGTCTCTGATAACCTGGGACTTCAGGTAACCACCAGGACTGGTTAGTCTGTCTCTGATAACCTGGGACTTCAGGTAACCAGCAGGACTGGTTAGTCTGTCTCTGATAACCTGGGACTTCAGGTAACCAGCAGGACTGGTTAGTCTGTCTCTGATAACCTGGGACTTCAGGTAACCACCAGGACTGGTTAGTCTGTCTCTGATAACCTGGGACTTCAGGTAACCAGCAGGACTGGTTAGTCTGTCTCTGATAACCTGGGACTTCAGGTAACCACCAGGACTGGTTAGTCTGTCTCTGATAACCTGGGACTTCAGGTAACCCTGCTGCTTGTAAAATTATAGAAAGTTTAGTGCATTAGTTACCTTTCTGTCAGAGGATGGGACAAAGGTCATGAATTCATCTACATGACCCACATTTAACCAATCGGAGAAGAGCTCCACAGGGGCCTGCACTTTCTGAGCAAATAGAAAATCTCGCACAACCTTTGTCATCTGCCTCCCACCAGACCTGTCATTCACAGAGCAAAGAAAGGGTTAACAGTGAGCATTTGATAGAGACAGTTAAAAAGTCATGAAATTTTCTTGTCCCCATTGAGCCCGAATTGCTAGAAGCTCAGCTAGAAAACCAAGAAGAGACTAACTTCATCTCACAGAAACACTGACTGTGACTTCAAGGAACAATTTTATACCAATTTCCTGAGAAGACCTCAATTGAAATGGTTTACAATAATTTATTACTTTTGTTTAGGCAATTTTTTAAATGACAGAAGTGTGGACTTTGCAGCTATATCGGCATTGTGAAAACTGGTGCCTCAATCATGCCCACACACCTTGGCAAACTGCTTCCAATCAGGATTCTCCCCAAGGGGTACACCTTCCCATTCACTGTCACTGGGGGGCTCACTTCCAAATTCCCAAAAGAATCTAGGCTGCAGATATCATAGAAGGATATTGGCTCTCTTGTAACATACCCAAAATCTGGGCCCTGCAGGAAAAGAAGAAAAACCATTACTAAAAGGTGATCCCTGCAGGGAGAAGGAATGTGAATTCATGCAACTCGATTGACATGCAACAGCCAGCTCTCTGGAGGGAGCACAGGAGCTCTTTCCTCTGTCTTGCCCATCTGGAGAGCCCAGTGTTTGGGAAGCAACCTGTGAGCACACAGCTGTGGCTCTGGAATGAAGAGAGATCCTGGCCTGAGAGCATTTGTGATAAAAAAAAAAAAAGAGCAAAGACTTTGGTTCTACAAAGGACAAGTAGTCCTTTGAGCAGTGTCTTGCAAACTTTGCAAGCCGGTGGCACACTAAATTGGGGGCCATGGCTCGAGGGCATCCGGAAGTGCGTGGACTTCAACATGATGATGTCACAGTCATCACGTCGACATCCGTGCATGTACAGAGACACCAGTGGTATGGGGCTGAAAAAGAAAAGGCATGGAGAGGAGGAGACGCACCAGTGCCGACTGACTGCCTCACCGTGAGAGGCACATCCTGTAGGCAGTCAGCCAGCGCCTGTCCTCCCCGGCGTCTGGCAGCACACCTGGAATCTCGCAAAATACATTAGTATGCCACAGCACAGTGTCTTAGAGCACTTGAACAAAACCGGCTCTAGAGAACTCAGGTACAGATCTGTTTTGCTTCCACTATGCAGGACAAATGGGAATTTAAAAAAATAAAAGAGAAAATAACAAACACATTTTCTGACAGCAGCATATGGTTCAAAATACAATACCAGGATCTTTTTAAAAGGAAAGTCCCTCAATTGTCCATCTCTGGGGGAGTCAAAAACCACAGGGAAGGTTTTATGAGGAGCCTGACTGTAGCCAAACTCCATCTCATCCTGTAGGGAAAAAATATATATTACATTACATTAGGGATTTCTATTCCGCCATTACCTTGCGGTTCAAGGTGGATTACAAATGATTTCTATGTTCTTACTCTTTACATTTCTCCATTTCCTGCTCTTGGAAACATAGAAACATGATGGCAGATATAGAGCAAATAAATGGCCCATAACTTCTTTCCTCTCTCTCAGAGATCCCACATGACTATCCCCAGGCTTTCTTGAATTCAGACACAGTCTCTGTCTCCACCACCTCTTCCAGGAGACTGTTCCACGCATCTACCAGCTTTTCCTTCTTTAGCTCTGCTGTGTTAGAACAATGGGGTAAGAATCAGGGCTGAAATCCTGCGTTTCCCACAAAGGCTTCTTCTAGCTGTGGTCAAGTCAGTGCAAATTTAGAGCCAGATTTACGAAATATTTCACACAGTAATCAGAAAAGCAAAAGGAACCTCCTTAAGTGCTGGTTTTCAATGAATCTGTCATCTTTTTGCATTTTCCTAAATCTAAACTGAGTAGTTTTGGTTTTTAGATATGGTCTTGCATTTGGGAGGAATAGGGAGTTTGTACTTTCTCAGTGGCATACCATTTCCATTTTAAAATTCTTCTGAACAATTCATCTGTGTATAAATTTTTTTGGATGGGAGGGAGAGCAGTATTTCCCAAAGTCCTCATTCACAACCCCTGTATTTCCTTTTCTTGTTTCCTATGTTTCCCTCTCCCTTTTGAGGAGAGTGTGGTGTAGTAGTTAGAGCTAGAGCCTCAGCAGCCACTCTGCTCCTTGTGACCCTGAGCAAGTTACTTAATTCCTCCCATCGCCCCAGGTACATTAGATGGATTGTGAGCCCACCGGGACAGACAGGAAAAATGCTTGAAGTACCTGGAAGTAAAACCCAGATGTCTCAATCCATCCTCTTTTTTCTGGAGCCATATGGTAACCTTATCTCTCTCTGTATGGCAGAAAACCAGTATCACAATTGTGCCACTACAGCTGCCTTGTCTATGCTACTTAGAGACTTTGGATAAACCGCAAGGTTGACACTAGACTCAGCTTTTCCCCATTTTACTCTATCCGTGAAATTTTACTTTCTGTTTCCTTAGGAAACTCAGCACTTTCAGTCCATAGATGCAGAGGGGCAACACCAGGCCTAGATCAATTTATCTGGAGTTGACTTAGTGCCATTGAACTGTGGATCTTTCAAATTAATTCATTTAAATAACTATATTGAATTTTATATCATAACAAAACCAAAACCAAAACACTATGGGGCTATTTGGTCTATATCTGCCATTTGTCCTGCTTTCAAAAACAAAAATACATTTAAAAACCCACCCAAGTCGGCACTTGGACGACCTAAAAGGTTGTCAAAGTGCCAATAATCAAAACGTGTTTTTAGACGAAGCCAAAGACTTTTTAAGCCTCTGAATGTCGCTGGTGCCCACAGCTGAAAAGGGCATTTTTGAAGGAGTGGTGAGAGAGGGATTTGGGCAGGACATGGGCCAACCTATACTGTACAGTGCTCCCCGAGATTCACAGGGGTTCCATTCCAGGAACCCCTGCGAATCTCAAATAAACCACGAATACGGTTTTTCATGGGGGAGCCTGAAGAGGGCAGCAGGAGATCAGCCGGAGCGCCGCGAGTGCAGGAAATCACTCATGGTATGCTCCGACCGCCTCTTCCTGCACGAAGTCGGGCCTTATCCAATCAGGAGCTATGTATCAAAGCAGCTCCTGATTGGATAAGGCCCGACTTAGTGCAGGAAGAGGCGGTCGAAGCATACCGCGAGTGATTTCCTGCACTCGCGGCGCTCCAGCTGCTCTCTCCTGCCTCTCCCACTGCCCTCTTCTTGTCGGCGGTTCGTGGTGGGAAAATACCGCGAATGACCGGGACTGCGAACCGCCGACCGTGAACAACCTGAGGAACACTTTACTTAGTTGTACTGCAGAGATAATTGAAAGGTTTACAAGGCTGCCTGAACAGAACTTATACGATCTAAATCTCCCTGCTGTGATCAGTTTAGCGACCGCGGCAGGGAACCTGCCCCCCCTTGCAAAGACTAAATGTCCATGGCAGGAAGAGTGCTGAATTTCTCCTGCCACCACCTTGCCGACACACCCACCAGTAGTAAGGATGCCCAGTCCCTCCTGCCTGAACCACCCAAAGCTGCCTACCCCCACCCCCGAATGTTTGTGGCAGGAAGAATACCAAATTCCTCCTGCCACCACATCTACCAGTAAAAGGGATGCCCACTCCCTCCTGCCGGACATCCCCCCCAACACCTCCTGCAATGATGATCAGCATGAGGGATTCCCAGTCCCTCCTGCTGGACCCCCCCCCCCCCAAAAAAAAAAAACCAAACCCACACACCCACCCAGGAGTGGCCTAAGGGATCTGATCAATCATAATCTTAGGCCACTCCCAGTGCATCCCAGAATTCACTGGGAGAGAGGTCTAATATTCCGATTGGCCCAAGTGCCTAGGCCCCTTCCTGTTACATCCCAGGATGCACCGGGAAGGGGAAGGCCTACCATTCTGTGAAGGCAGGCCTGTCGGTCAGAGGCTAAAAGGATCCCTTTGGCATGTCAACTTAAAAAAGTATTTGGTGGGGTCTGTGTGGATTTGGGGGGGTCAGGGGGCATACCTTTCAGGGGGATTCTGGCAGGAGGGACTGGGCATCCCTCCTGCTGTGGACATTTGGGGGGTAGGGGGTGGCTTCAGGGGTTTTGGCAGGAACCATTCCAGCTTTACAGGTCTGGTGTCCACCCAGGAACCCACCATAGTAATATATTAGAATTTATCAAAAGAGTAAATAAGCCTGATTTGCCCACTTTGCTTATCTCAAGCAGATATGTAAAGTAATGCACTTGGGTAACAGAAATCCGTGCAGAGCTTACACACTAAATGGTGAGACCTTAGCTAGGACTACGGCAGAACGTGATTTAGGAGTGATCATTAGTGATGACATGAAAACTGCCAATCAAGTGGAAAAGGCTTCCTCCAAGACAAGGCAAATGATGGGTTGTATCTGTAGAGGTTTTGTCAGCAGGATGCCCAAAGTCATAATGCCGTTGTACAGATCCATGGTGAGACTTCACTTGGAATATTGTGTACAATTCTGGAGATCACATTACCGGAAAGATGTGCTGAGAATTGAGTCGGTTCAGCGAATGGCCTCCAGGATGGTCTCGGGACTCAAGGATCTCCCGTATGAGGACAGGCTGAATAAATTGCAGCTGTACTCACTTGAGGAACGAAGAGAGAGAGGCGACATGATTGAGACGTTCAAATATATCACGGGCCATATCGAGGTGGAAGATGAAATCTTCCTTCTTAAAGGACCCTCGTCCACAAGAGGGCATCCGCTGAAAATCAGAGGAGGGAAATTTCATGGTGACTGCAGAAAGTATTTCTTCACCGAAAGGGTGGTCGATCATTGGAATGAACTCCCGCTGCAGGTGATTGAGGCCAGCAATGTGTCAGATTATAAAATTAAATGGGATATTCACGTGGGATCTCTAAGGGGGTAAAGTCAGGGGGGTGGGTCATTAGAGTGGGCAGACTTGATGGGCTGTGGCCCTTTTCTGCCGTCATTTTCTATGTTTCTATATTTCTATATTTTAGCTGAAGTTGACTGGGAAATTTAAAACATGTTAAATCCTGTTTTTTGTTTTCAGAAATGGTTCTGATCGGAGTCAACCAACTGGCTCAGGTAACCTAAGTATGGCTGTTGGCATAAGGAACCTCTGTTGTCATGGCATTGTTTTTCAGGATGAAATTGTTTTTCTATTTTCCTGCCCTTTTGTGTCTCCAGGGATTCAAGACAAAATTAGACGAGTTCCAGCAGAACCAGAATGTACGCAGGTAAGGTTAGACTCAATTAGGGCACTGGTCTTTGACCTAAGGGCCGCCGCCGGAGCAGACTGCTGGCCACGATGGACCACAGCAACAATTCTTATGTTCTTATGTCATCTTTGCGTTTTACTGCAGTGTATTTCTGCTGGTAGTGTTTATGCTCTGATATTAAGCTGGTTTACTGAATGCTTGAAATCTATAAATATGGATAAAGGGGCTTCAAAAGGCTTTGGACAAAGTCCCTCATGAAAGACTCAGGAAATTCAAAATCAAGGAATGGGAGGCAATGTGGAGGGAGTCTAACTACAACTATGATGTTCATTATTTAATATCAAAAATAAAAACACAATTAAAGCTAGGGAGAACTTGTGCTAAGAGAAAGTGTTTGCTCTGAACCTAAACCTACAAGGGAAAGGATGATTACAACCAACTTCCCAAATTCTGAGTGTTATTTTGCTACTGTAGCTAAAGAGAGTGCTATCTTATTTCATTAAGTGCCACTCCGCAGAAACAAAATCCAATTGTTTTGACATTATTCCAGATCATTGATTGAACTGTGTCCACGTCATTCACTTCTTGGTTGGGCTGAGCACTTTTCGGCACATGCTAAGGAGTCGTGAGCAAATGGATGTGTAGGAGAACTGAAAAGATTCCTGTTGGGCCATCCCTAAACTAATTTTATAGACCGGGTCTTCAAGCAAAAGATACTCGACTCGGTTTACAATAGTATATAAGTATAAAAGAAGAATGTAATCTAGAATGGCTCAGTTTCCAAAGGGTTTAGTAAAGAAGAAGGTTTTCAGAGCTGGGGTTGGTGAAGAGTAATATTGTCTCTTTATGGCATGAACAGTGCTACCGTGTATTCATATAAAGGCATTTCAACTCATTTGGCTTGAGATGGCCCAAAAGAAGGGTCTCTTTGGAGTGACTGGCTGTTCTTATAGTTGCTAATACCTGGATCCAGCGGTCTCCACGGTTATCGATAATGTCACAGACTGTCAGTTTACACCGTGATTTTCTCTCCACCAGATCTGTCACCTCTTTCAGAAAAGTTTGGTTATTTTTCACACTGTAACAAAGAGATACAGAGTAGAAAGAATGACAAGTGCACACACAAGGTCATTGTTAGCTGTTCAATGCAAGCATTTGATGTGTGTACACAGGGCACGCACCAATCTCAACTTCTCCCTCAGACCAATTGAATTCTCCTACCATGTTATCATTTTACAGTTACTGTATTTGGGGATGTTTCTTCTGGGTTGTGTCAGCAGGGCTTGGGGACTTCATCTCAGGAGCAGGACCTTCACTAACTTCTCCAGTTCCTCCTGTGGTTTAACTTTTTCATCCTCAGTCTAACGAGTGGTGGTGGACTCATGTCCTAAAACAGCTTACACTTGAAGACTAATGCAGCGGTCTCAGCAAACCTTTGACTAGTCACCATGTCTTTCTCCTCCTAGGTTAGAGGCTGCTCAAGGCAAAGACCTTCTTCCCCTCTCTGTGTGGAAGGATGTCTGGGGAAGTAGGAGCCAATGGAAAAAAATTCAAACAGGGTTGGAGTTTTATACCAGCCACAGACTGCCTTCAAAAGGATCCTCCACCCACCTCTCCCTCACTGGTCAGGAAAGCCCTCCTGTTGTTCCAGAAGCTGTGGGATATTTGCAAGTCAAAATCCAGCACTTTAGAAGAGCCACTAGGGGGCTCTGCTATCCACTTGGTACTGACTGATCTGTATCAAAAACTACTTTATTATGATCCATTTATATCTTTCATTTCCACTCCTGTCTTCCTTTGGTTAATGCAGTTTTTTCATTCCCTATATGGTCTTTATGTTTGGTTTTTTTAAATTTAGTGTATTGTAATTTATTTGTAAACTGTTCTGTTACTTTAGTGTCTATGTCAACCTCAGTCCTTCTATACCAGCATTCTTCAATGTAAGGCTTGAGGGTCAGTGGCTGGAAACCATCCCGTGTCATTCTTTAGTGTCTGTCTCAACGTCATTCCTCCTGCACCAGTATTCTTCAATGCAAGGCTTGAGGGTCAGTGGCTGGAAACGATCCCATGGCATTATTTAGTGTCTATCTCAACCTCGGTCCTTCTACACCGGCATTCTTCAATGCAAGGCTTGAGGGTCAGTGGCAGGAAACCATCCCATGGCATTATTTAGTGTCTGTCTCAACCTCGGTCCTTCTACACCGGCATTCTTCAATGCAAGGCTTGAGGGTCAGTGGCAGGAAACCATCCCATGGATTATTTAGTGTCTGTCTCAACCTCGGTCCTTCTACACTGGCATTCTTCAATGCAAGGCTTGAGGGTCAGTGGCAGGAAACCATCCCATGGCATTATTTAGTGTCTGTCTCAACCTCGGTCCTTCTACACCGGCATTCTTCAATGCAAGGCTTGAGGGTCAGTGGCAGGAAACCATCCCATGGCATTATTTAGTGTCTGTCTTAACCTCGGTCCTTCTACACCGGCATTCTTCAATGCAAGGCTTGAGGGTCAGTGGCAGGAAACCATCCCATGGCATTATTTAGTGTCTGTCTCAACCTCGGTCCTTCTACACCGGCATTCTTCAATGCAAGGCTTGAGGGTCAGTGGCAGGAAACCATCCCATGGCATTATTTAGTGTCTGTCTCAACCTCGGTCCTTCTACACTGGCATTCTTCAATGCAAGGCTTGAGGGTCAGTGGCTGGAAACCATCCCGTGGTATTATTTAGTGTCTGTCTCAACATCAGTCCTTCTACACTAGCATTCTTCAATGCAAGGCTTGATGGTCAGTGGCTGGGCCCATTCTGACTCTGATTCTTCCCTCTCTCCTTAAAGAATGAGACAGGGATGGTTTCCCACAGTTAACCAAGGGAACGAGGTCAAATTCTGTCACCGTGCCATTCTCTAATAGGAAGTAATGAAGAGGTACAACTAGTATATCAAATATAATAAACACAATGTGTGTTGGGGGGGGGGGGGGGCGGAGGAGTTACCAGGAAAGAGCAGTTTATGGGAGGAAAATCCAAGGTGGGAGGACTTCCTTCAATGACTTATTTTCTCTTTGTTTTCCATTAAGTATTCATAAATTTCCCTTTAAACAATGACAAGAACTACTACAAATACATTTATTTATTTAAAAATTTATTACTTCCATACATCCAATAATTCTGAGCGAGTTACATAATTAAAACAATATCACAGATATCAATGACCAAAAAACAAATAATATCATAAAAGAAACTATAAATTGCTTATTTTCAGGAGAATTTCCATGATCTCCATTTTAGAATGGCTAATAAGGCTGCTCTTAATTCCTGAATTCTGAGTGGCTTGAATAACCTACTACACCTGGGTTTCCAGAGCTTTGACTCGTGTCCATAGAAAGATCCTTCATGTCCAGATCTTCCAGTTACAATGTCTCTTTACAAAAGTTGCACAGTCAAGTTATGGTCCCTTGCACATCTGCCCTGCCCTAGATACCATATTTCAAATGTCTAGAAGGGATACACCTTGACCAGCAGTTCCACCCTTCATAGATCTCAAAGGCACAATGGGGAGAAGAAACTCCGTAGGAATCAAAGAGAAGCCAGAAGCAGAAGATAAAACAAGACTAGAAGACAGCAACGTTAGGTCCAAAAAGGAGGATGATAGATGGTGAAATAGAAAGCGGGGGAATGCTGGAGAGAGAAAAGGGGCGATAGGGACACTGGGCAAGAGGGGATAAGAGAGAGAGAGGGAAATTCTGCAGAGAAGAAGAGGGAGAGAGATAGGGAGATGAGCATAGAAGGAAGGAGAAAGAAAAGGAAAGCTCTTGGCAGGGACAGAGGAGAGCTTGTGCAGGTGGCAGGAGAAAGAAAGGTCAGATGTCATCATTTTTTAGGCTGGCTGCAGGACAAGAGGAAGTCAGCTAGCTTAGGAGTATTTTTTCTCCATTTTCTGATTATAAAAGTGGATAATTAATAAAAGAAAGAAATAAGATGAATGAGATTAGGGGCTTGGGATGGAGACCAGTCAAGGAAGCGCCTTGTGGGACAGACTGAAGGTCCATCAAGTCCAGTATCCTGTTTCCAACAGTGGCCAACCCAGGTCCCAAGTCCCCTTGAACCTTATATCTGGTCTAGGGCTGCCAAGACCTTGCCATCATCCTGTGTTAGCACCACTGTTCTTGTGTGAGGGTGTGGAATAAGGGTTTTAAGTTGGAGCCATCACGTGTCTGCCATTATTCTTCTGAGTCCTCATTCTTATGTTAGGGGCTACATTAGTGTCATCGAGAACTCTCAGCCATCATTACTATTCTTATAATGAGGATTTACTATGTCGGGACACCCAATCTTTGGACTGTGTGCTGGGGATGTTGAAGATACTGTGCTCAGCCTCAGACTGTATGATATCTAAATCTAGCAGTTTTCACACTCCCTTCACACACATGCTCAAAGTCTTTCAGACATATTACACGCATACAGACACAAACCCTATAACAGACCCATCTCATTTAAAACTCATAGAAACATAGAAACCTGATGGCAGATAAAGGCCAAATGGCCCATCCGCAGCATCCACTATCTCCTCCTCTCTCTATTGGCTAAGGTTCTTAACATTTGCATCTCCTCTTCCTATAGGCTAATGCTCTTTACACCTGCATTGTGAGGACATAGAGCTTTATGGTTATAGAAACATGATGGCAGATAAAGGCCAAATGGCCCATCCGCAGCATCCTCTATCTCCTCCTCTCCCTATTGGCTAAGGCTCTTAACATTTGCATCTCCTCTTCCTATAGGCTAAGGCTCTTTACACCTGCATTGTGAGGTCATAGAGCTTTATGGTTAGAGAAACATGATGGCAGATAAAGGCCAAATGGCCCATCCGCAGCATCCACTATCTCCTCCTCTCCCTATTGGCTAAGGCTCTTAACATTTGCATCTCCTCTTCCTATAGGCTAAGGCTCTTTACATCTGCATTGTGAGGTCATAGAGCTTTATGGTTAGAGAAACATGATGGCAGATAAAGGCCAAATGGCCCATCCGCAGCATCCACTATCTCCTCCTCTCCCTATTGGCTAAGGCTCTTAACATTTGCATCTCCTCTTCCTATAGGCTAAGGCTCTTTACATCTGCATTGTGAGGTCATAGAGCTTTATGGTTAGAGAAACATGATGGCAGATAAAGGCCAAATGGCCCATCCGCAGCATCCACTATCTCCTCCTCCTCTCTATGTGCTTATCCCAGGCTTTTCTTGAAATCAGCACGAGTTGGCAGGTGCCTACTAGAATTGTGCCTATGGCATGGTGTCCAGTGATGCCTAAGGCCAAAGTAGGCATGGTTATGGGTGGAGATTACCTCAGGTGCCACTATGAGTAATTCTGTGTAAAACATACCTGCAAACAAAGACCTCCACAGGTTCCAGAATGTTTGGGGTCATTATCCATGGAGCTACTCGGAAAACCACCGTATCTGTAAATACTGGCAAGCCCTGTGGAGAAAGCAAAGGAATAAGCCATTTAGCCATCTAGTCCTGGTTCCCATGATTTTCAAGAACTGATCCCTTTTCCAGATTTATGGAAGCAGAAGTGGGATCTGGCAGCACAAGGCATTATTAAATTATGGCTCCCTAAGATGTAACTATTCATTTGTAATTTAAAATGGCTTTATAAGTTTGGTCTGTATCATTGTGTGTATGTTACTTTTATAATGCTGCCTTGGAATAGGCAGTTAATAAATTCTTTAAATAAATGAATAAATCATTCACAACCAATATCTCACTCAGTTCCCCAACGTGACTGTTAGGGTCACTCACTAGGGCTCCTTTTGGAATCAGACCACTAGGTGTCACCATGGAGCTCTCCTTCCCCCATCCCAACTGTTGGTCTGTCCAGGGAAAGAAAAAGCTGAGGGATTGCCCAAATAGCAGTATTGAACACAGCCACTGGGTCACTGGAGCTCCACTGTGTTGTCCTTGGGAATATGTCCTTTTAAAGTCACTCACTCGCTTGTGCATTATCTTCATACTGTGATTCCTTATTCTTTTCTGATACAAAGCTGGTAAAGAATTAAGCCTTTTCCTAATGATAAATGACTTTTGAAGTATATTTAAGAGCAAAATCAGTCTGTGCAATGTAAATCAATTCTAAATTTGGCCTATGATCCAACTTCCTACAATGTCTGAAAGTTAAAAAAATAATTGCACAGACATCAAGAGGGCGATTTTCAGATCGAGAGCGGCAGCCTGACTATTCTCATGGTTGGTGGCCAACCCAGAAATTCAATCTGGCCACTGGCATAGAATTTCCGGTCTGAGTTCAGCTGTAGTTGACAAGCCGATATGTATTGGCTGAGCAGCTAAGTCATAGTGGCCAGAAACAGACTTGCTAATTAAGGGGGTCTCTGGCTGCAAGACTTAGCCAGTCAGCTCATGAATATTAGTGCTGACTGAGAAATTTTATATCCCTAGGAAACAGGGTACAGTGTATTTACCTCAGGGGGAGTTTGTATGAATTGTCTATCTCTGGGGAAGAGGGTATCATGTGTTTATACATTGAGCAAGGGTGTTTGTATGGATTGTATATCCCTTGGGAAGCCTGTTCAGTATGTGTATGTCGCATATCCCTGGGAGAATTTGACTGTCCTGTAATGAGTAAATTTCTGGGGGTTCTGCGGCTGACAGAGAAAGATCATCCAGTAACGCAAAACATCCAGTTTTGAAACTGAGACACATGGAGAAGTGCATGTCTATAGCAGGGTTCCCACGTGTGCCTAGGACCTTAGTTCATATTTGGAAGGGGTTGGAGCATGAGCAGGGCACAGGCGGGGCTCCCAGTTCCATGCGTTTAGCCACTTTAACTTAAGTCAACTCCGTGGCTGCTTTAACTGCGAGCACCAATAGCAGGATGCGCATGTTTTCTGTGAGGAATCCAACGTGCTCCCTTGGGGGCCTTTAAATGGAGGCGCACAATATAAAACCACTCAGTAGTGTTTCCTTAAAAAAATAAATTCCATAAAATTAGCAGATAAAAGTGTTTCATTTATGGCTCTGCAAAAGTTTGCTGTGGCCATTCTGAGCTTCCCTTCCTGTGCCACAAGAGGAAGATTTAAATGCTGATGCTTGCCTAGTTTCTGGACAACACGGGAGCTGTTTTGTGAGGTGTAGCTGAATCGCAAAGAACCCCCAGTCCTGAATTATGTCCTCTCTCTGAACTTACTGTACAAAATGTTTTTATTTCCTCCTCTGCCCTGGTCTTTGATGTGTAGGAGGTGCAGAGAAGCTGGCACTGCATGAAACTGGTGACATCATACCTGGATGCTGTTATCCTGCAGGCTGAGATTGATGGTCACCAGCCCAGAGAAGCCCACATCAGGAAAGGAGAGGCCCTCCACGTAGAAGACAATCTCCTCCTCTCCCACCTCGCGTTCCACCTCATGATACAACTTATTTGTGCCCAGTACATGCTTGAATTGGGATTTATCTTCACCCGCTGAGGAGAGAGGAAGGAAAGAACTTGTTAGTGATGCCACATGGTGTCGTGATGTACAATCCGGACCCATGGCTACACCCCAGGCCCCCCCCCCCCCATTCCACCTGTGTCATGCCCTGTTCTGCCCCCAGCCCCGCCCCCAGATGGCATCCGCTTATGCGTGGACACGACACAATGACATCACATGCACACATGTGTGTGTATGACATCACTGCATTGTATGCGCCGATGCCCCTCCCCCCCACGTGATTTATGACAGGAAGCTTTTCAAAAAGTGCCAGGTTTTGACTAGCCGTCCGGACCCCCGGACATATTCTTGAAAAGGAGGACATGTCTGGGGAGATCCGGACGTCATTCCTCGCTAGTTTCCACAATTAAAGAGCTGATTGGCCTTAATCCCTCTAGTGGACAGAACCTTTCTGTAATCCAGATGTGCTAAGTACCAGGTCCGAATAACAACGTCCATCTTTTTGGACTATTTTGACCCTTTCTTAGTCACACCCAAAACATGCCCAGACCATTATGACCCCTTGCATTATGGACATACTAAGTTCTCGATATTCATATCACAGCTTTACAAAATCAGGATTTGGATGTCTCTGTGCAATCTTGATGTCTAAATGCTGCTTTTTTTAGAAATTCCCTTCTTCTCTTTTGAGTCTCCCTAGAGACATCAGGAAAAATTTGAATATGGAAACCCAGGAAGTCTCTAGATCTATTCTAATATTGAAACCAGGTGTGACTCAAATTAGGGGTTTATTTTTCCTTAGATACCCTTGTAGTGAGGTATCAAACTTTAAAATATGTGTTCTTTGAACCGGCTCATTTGACGGCTTTCCTCTCCACAAAACACCTTGAAAATGGAATAATATCTATGTCTAAGTAATAATTTCAGCATCAGATAATGTGTTTTCTTGTTCATTATTATATAGTTCAATCACTCCTATTCTCTAATCATGGATCCTAATTTTGAGGACTAGTGTGTCATTAAGTAGAGAAATAATTTCCTATTATAGATTGATTTATTTTCTGGATGGAAAGTAATTTTAAATATTATGTTATCTTAATTACACTTTCTGTACAAGATGATATGCTTGTTAAATAATGTGAAAAATTTATAAATAAATAAAAAAAAATTAATGCTGCTTTTTAGATGTTCAGCTTCTAAGATAAGAGCCATACTTTCATTGTTGGGGTACTGTGATAACTCTATCGTTGTGTACCATGAGGATTAAGGCTAAACCATTTGTATTTATATATTTATTTGGATTTAATGATTGCTTTTTCAAGAAGAGATTCACCTAAAGCAGATGACAATTTTATTGATTTAAAATGTATAAATACAAAAAAGAGAAATGTTAACGAGGCAAGATACAAGCATGTTGTACACGGGCTGACAATCTAACTATGATACGTGGGACGATGGAGGATTAAGGAGTCACGCTGGGATTGAACCCACATGCTCCGAGCGCAGAGGCAGCAACTCTAACCACTGGGCGACTCCAATCCATGCTTGCACTCAGAATGGCCCGAGCTGCCTTTTTGACATGGAGGCCATATGGTCATCTTAGTGAATGGTACACTAGGTGGTCAGGAACTCACCTTGCTGACGGAAAACACCCACTTTATCCAGGTCAGAGAGTGCAATATAGAGAAGGAGCTTGAAGTCATGAAAGGTCGCATCAGGGCCGCGAACTGTGAGGATCATCTGAGAGAAGTCGTTCAGCTCTAAGAATGAGAAGAGAACGGTGTCACAGGGCAAATTTCAAAGAGAAGAGGAGGAGAAACATTAATCGGCCACAACCACTCTTAGCGCAGTGTCCTCCTGACTGGCATGCATAGCGTTAGCTGCCCATTTGCACAGAGGGTGAGAAGAAGTAGCAAAGGATGGGCGGGGTTAGCGCATGGCACCGCACAGGCTTACCTAGCCCCTCCTCAATAGCAGTTAGCTCCATTGTGCTAATTGAAACCAAGTTTAAGCGCGCTAATGAACTTTTCAGTGCCGTAATTGCTGAGGACATGCTGAGCACACTCCCAAGTGTAAGTTCACTTAGGACCTTATTCTGTAAACGGCACCATAAGCCAGGCAGCAGGCGGCACCTTGATCGCGACTTCAGGTGCAGCTGTGAGCAATTCTGTGTAAAACTTTAGGCCTGCTCTAAATTACCAGCGCCTATGTTTTTCTTAGGCAGCGGTAGCTGCAATTCTAAGCATGACTGACATGCGGCTGGCACCATTTTTGTAGGCGCTGGCTGATTTAGGCGCTTTAGTTTTTGCTATTAAGGTAGTAAGTGCAAAAACAGCCCAGATTAATAAACAACCCCCTATATGTTAAAGAGGTCATTGAGTCAAACAGAAGAAAAGTTCAGCAGGAAACAGATCCTTATGGATAGAAATTCAATGTGTGGAAGGAAAGAGATAACTGGTAGAGACAGTGGCATAGTGAGGGTAGACCCCCTGCACTTCTTCTGCATCTCCCTACTCCTTCACTCCCCCTCCCCACTCCACACACACGCTCTCCCTTCAGCTTATGTACCAGCGTGACTTGCTTCACCAGCAGGCTGCTTGTGCCAATGTTGGGTTTCCCTCTGACTCTGCGACTCGGAAGTGATTCAGAGGGGAACTAGACTGGTGTGAGTAACAGGCAGGAGAACTTGTTCACACTGGCAATGATCTACAGAGGTATGGGTGGGAGATGGATGGCGTAAGCATGGTGAGGTGGGGCGGAGAGGTGCTGGCGTCCCCATCGAGATCCGCCCTCCCGAAGTCCCCCTTACTATGCCACCGGGTAGAGAATGGAAAGAGAAAAGCACCATCCACCTGGCCAGAATGAATAGGTAGTTCCTCTAAATTCTGTTAATATTTCATCATCTAGCTAGCATCTGGCTACATTCTAATCATGGCTGATTTCAAGTACCCCCAAAATCCAATTTTTCTACAACCAATATCTGTAAAGATGACTTTCTAAATGTATCTATTTATTAGGATTTATGAAACCGCCTTTATGAAGGAATTCGCTCAAGCAGGAATAAATCAAACCTAAGCAATAGACAGTTACAGTAGTAAAAATATTCAAATTACAGTTCAAAGTATGGCATAGTCTGCTACATGACAATATGTGAAAAACATTTTAATAGACAGCATAGGGTGTCAGCAAAGATGAAGTATATAAACCAGTGGCCTCAAACTCGCTGCCCGCCAGGTACGATTTTAAGGCCCTCGGTATGTTTATCATAATGACAAAAGTAAAATAAAACAATTTCTTGATCATATGGCTCTTTAGGTATTAATGACAATATTATTATTAAGACTTAGCCAAAAGGAAAGATTTATAAACTATAAAGAGTTTTACCTCATGCAAAATTGTCATTTCTTTAATAAGACATTAACTATTTTTTCTGAGGCCCTCCAAGTACCTACAAATCCAAAATGTGGCCCTGCAAAGGGTTTGAGTTTGAAACCACTGATATAGATAGATAAGACAGAGTGACAGGAATATTTTTTTTCACTGAGAATAGTTAAGCTCTGGAACGCATTGCCAGAGGATGGGGTAAGAGCGGATAGCGTAGCTGGTTTTAAGAAAGGTTTGGACAAGTTCCTGGAGGAAAAGTCCATAGTCTGTTATTGAGAAAGACATGGAGGAAGCCACTGCTTGTCCTGGATTGGTAGCATGGAATATTGCTACTCCTTGGATTTTGGCCAGGTACTAGTGACCTGGATTGGCTACCTTGAGAATGGGCTACTTGACTTGATGGACCATTGGCCTGACCCAGTATTCTTATGTTCTTAATAGGAAATTAAGTCGATTAATTTAAAGAAGTTGCACATGAGGTCAGAATGGGGCTTAAGAATTCTCAACTAGGGGCGAAAATGTCCCGCTATAGTATGTGCAGCCAAATATCGCTCTTGTGTCTGTGACTAGCAAGTTAGTTACATCTTCCATTAAAGGCCTGGTTGAAGAGCCAATGTTTCACCTGCTTCTTGAAGAAGAGATAGTCTTGTGTTAATCAAAGTTTTTCAGGGAGTGCATTCCAGAGTGTGGGGGCTACTCCGGAGAAGGCTTGCTGGCAGGTATCACATTGTGTGATGTGCTTTGAAGAGGGTATAGTTATAGAGATGCTCCCTGGGAAAAGGTCATGGGGGTAGGGTTAAGGTTACCATATGACTCCAGAAAAAGGAGGACGGACTGAGACATCCGGGTTTTGCTTCTACTGAAAGTAATGGAAATAAAACTCAGATGTCTCAATCTGTCCTCCTTTTTCTGGAACTAGCAATTTTTCTGGAATACAATCGTAATAATCAATATATGTAAATTTTATACGTATTGTTAGATATAGTTATTAGCAGGGGCTCATTCAAACTGCATCCAACAGAAGCATTGACGTCACTTAGAACATATAGAAAATCAAAACAATAATAACAATGACACGGAGAAAAATAAACCTCAATTGTGAGAGGTTGGGACTACACAAGTACCCAGCCCTCAACACATCATCACAGGTTTATAAAAAAACTCCGTCTACAATTATATAGATAAGATTTTCATTCATTCAGAATCACTTTTTTTCAAACACTTTTTTTATATATAAATAGAGCAACTGTAAGTATGTCAAAAATTCATGATATGAACCCCAAGCTTAACTAGATTAGTAATGAAGGCTACAGCTCAATTTCATTTGTGCAAGAATTTTCAGAGGCACAGAATGCAAAAAAAACCGCAATTAAGGGAGAAAACCACTCATCTGAAGAGGTGAAAAATTCCAGAGAGACTTTCAGCTCCTAATCCCGACAGAAAAGACTTTCTGTTTCGCCTAAACTGGCTACTTCAGGGGATATATGCCATCTTCAGGTGTCTCCTTATTTCTTGCAATCCATTGAACAAAACGCTGGCTCTTCTCAAATGGACTCCTTTTTCTGGAGCCATATGGTAACCCTAGACGGAGTGCTGGCTGCTAGACATAAGGGATTGGGATTCCAGTTCAGGGAGGAAAGGAGGCTGATACAAGGGGCTTCTGTGTCCTCGGTAGAGTTACCAGATTTCCTCTTTAAAAAAAGAGGACACATTGCTCCACCCCATTCTGTCCCCATTCCCTCCTTGTTCTGCTCTAGCCCCATCGCCACACACACCTCATGTCTCCTTCCCTGAGCTCCAGGCCATGCCTAGAGGGCCTCCGCGCATGCATGGAAGTCAATATGATGACATCACACTCATGCGCACATGCATGTGATGTCATCACATCGACATCCACATGCAGATGTAGCCCCGGGCTCAGGGCCTTCCAAAATTTGGACAAACTGCTGCTAAATATCTTCCTACATGGGGGTCATTACACCAATAATGCTTCACAATATTCATTCCTACCAGAACACCTGACCTTGATCATACGTTCAGAACATAGATAAACCATATGCAAATATAGGACCACAAACTAAAAATCCTAATATACACAAACGAAACCCTAAGATGCCAGACTCTGTAGTACAACACCAGAGAAATTGAAAGAAATACATTTCTTCCTGAACAGTGCAAAATATAGACAGCAGAAGTATATTCTGAAAACTGGCATATTTTAATCACTAAATTGAAAATAAAATCACTTTTCCTACCATTGTTGTCTGATGATTTATTTTTCTAATCTTTTACCAGTCTCTGGTCGCACTTCCTTCTTATCTCTTAACTCTGTATCCAGGGTCTTCTTATCCATTTGCTGGTTTCCTCTCCTTCATTTTCTGCCCTACATCCATCCTTAATCAGCAAAATAGCGCATCCTTGGCATTAACTTTTAACTTCCTTCCATTTTTCTGCTTCCTCCTCAAATCTATCTACTTTTCCATGTCTTCCCTTCCCATCTATCCACGTGTACCATATTCTCCCTCTTTCTTCTCCCCTATTCCCATCTATCCATAAACAGCATTTCTTCCAATTTCTTACCTTCTCCATTTCTCCCATCCTTATGCACCATCTCCTCCCTTGCTCTCCCCTTCTCCTTCCCCACCCCTCCCATCCCTGTGCACCAGGCCCTCCCTTTCTCTCCCCTTCCCAGTCCTACTGCAACATTGCTTACCTATCAGTACAAATCCGACACTTCCAGAAACTAAGTATCATCCAAAACACTGCAGTGAGAAAATTTGAACACATAACCCCTTTCTACCAAAAATTACACTGGCTATCGATTGAGGGAAGAGTCCTCTTCAAGTTTGGATGCCTCTTCTTCAAAGCCTACTACCCTACTACCTCCCCACCCAATTCATCTTTACAGGGCCTGGCTGCTCCACTCAATATCAATCCTTCTTTACCTTCCCCTCGGGCAAAGGCTGTACCCAAAAAAAAAGGTTCATTAACAGACTCCTATCATACCAATATGCCTCCAGAGATCCGGAGCTGAATCCAATGGTTAGAATATCATCCTCTTACTTGCATTTTAGAAAGCTTCTAACAATGCATCTTTTCTCTGAATTCTTGTGATTCCTTCCTAAGATGTACACAGATATATCTTGTCACAAAAAACACTTTCACCAAAAGGAAAAATGAAGGTATAGTAAATAAAGACACAAGCAAAAACCAATCTTAAACGGAGGAAAAAGCCTCAGACAGGGGCCCGACCACCTCCACAATGGTGGAATAGCGGTGTTCGGGCGATCACTTCACTGGCATAAAACCTCCTACTTTGATGGTCATAGCAATGTGTTGAAAAATTACTTTCAGAATTGAGTGATATGGAAGAAGATAATGATAACTTAACTTTCTCCTTTAAAGATCGGAACACCAACGATGGCCAGCGTTTCACTGTCAAGCTGCCTCAGGGTGTATCAAGCCCGATCACACTCTCATACGGACGCCACTCACGTCTCAAAAGATCCAAAGAGTTTGTTTTTTTTTTTTTGCACAGATATATCTTGTGACAGGCAAGGGGCTTGTCATGTAAGGCAGTGGCCACAAGAGGGAGCTCCAGCACCACTGTTGGCTGAGATAGGGTGTGATATATGCCCAGAGGCACTAGGGGGAAGCAGTAGTGTTGTTTTAGGAAGAGGACCAGGAAAGACCTGCTTGTGTTCAGGGAACTACACTTCCCAGGAAGCTTAGAAGCCATGGGCCAGTTCTTTGGGAGCTTGGGGAAGTAAGGAATCTTTTGGGGGAAGGGAAGATAGAGCTTTCCAGTAACCTCAAAAGAAGTCTGAGTTAGTCAGGGGAGGAACTGCTCCTGAACCTTCTGAACTCTGGCATAAAAGCAGTTTGGCTAGGAGTGACAAGGGAGGAATGAAACTGCTGGAGCTCACAGCCAGAGGGAAGGAACAACCTGTGCCCTGTTAACTGAATTGCAAGAAGCCTGGGACTTTGAAGCTCTATGAGATAGTAAGTTTTCTCTGGTTAAGATGGCAACTATGAACCGAAATAGGAAAAGGCAGTTCTGCCTGGACAGAATTGTTATAGCTCTGCAGGAGGAATCCACAGCTTATTCCAGTGTGCTGCAGCAGAGCCCAGGTATGCCATGATTCAAACGACGAGACAAAAAAGAATACATGAGGGATGAGTAAGATTGGAGAAGAATGAAACAAATATACATCAATCTAAAATCAGGGTAGTAGATAAAAGAAGCTGCACAGTTGTACTGACACAAATAGGTCTCAGGATAGGATAATAAGACATTTACAGCCTCTTTTACAAAGCTGCGCTGTGCTAACGGCCTTGAAGCCCATAGAGATTTAAAGGGGTTTGTAAAGAGGCTGTTAGGGTTCATACACATAGAGCAGAAAGAATTATAAATCAAAAGCATCCTTAATTAGAAGGCTTTTCATTGTGATTTCAACCGATCTAATGATGTTTCTTGGCGTAAATGAATAGGCATAGAATTCCAACATAGTTGAACAAGTCATACTCATGTGTGGTAGCGAGGGAATTGATAGCAAATGTGGAGTGTTTGAATGAAGGGTTCTTGAAATCTATCTCTAAATTCTGGGGAGTTTGTGGCTTGTGCTTTGAAACTTAGGAGCAATATTTGGTAGGTAACTCTATGTGAAATAGGGAGCCAGTGTTATAGGATTGAATTTCCTTGCTTTTGCAATAAGTTTTATTTTACGATTTGCAGTTCTTTTTGTGTGATTCCTTTGTACAATGCATTGCAATAATCAAGGGAATGTAACAAGACGGTTTGAGGAGTTTTGTAAGCGAGCGAATCATACGTAACCTATAAAGCTCCTTTGTACAACGGCACTGATTTGCTGCTGGTATGTTAGTTTACAGTCAAGAATGACACCCAGAAGTTTTATGAATGACACTATTTGAAAAGGTGTGGATCACTTAGCCAGCTGCTTATTTTTTTCCAACCCAGGTCTCAAGCACCATGAAGCAAAACAGATTCTATACTGCTTATCCTAGGAATACGCAGTGGATTTTTAGGAAATTATCCAACCCTTTTTTAAACTCCGCTAAGCTAACTGATCTCACCACATTCTCCGGCAATGAATTCCAAAGTGTAATTACATATTGTGTGAAGAATATTTTCTCTGTTTTTTAAAAATCTACCACTTAGTAGCTTCATCACATGTCCCCTAATTCTAGTATTTTTGGAAAGAGTGAACAAGCGATTCACATCTAGACTGGTTTTTGATTTAATGGGTTATGTTCTTCAGTCACCTGATGTAGGAAGTGATGCCGTTCTGCCCTCTTTTTAAACCTTTGAGGGAGTCGGCGTCTTATGTGATTTTAACCGCTGTGTCGGCTCGTCTAGGAAAACCTAGGATTTGAACACGTGATAAGGTATTGATGAAGTATAATTTAATGAATTCTTATAATTGAATGTATGTTAGGAGGAATGATATTTATGTAGTGAAGTGGGTAACATTGATGTTTAAGGGGTTTTGTTTTGTATTTTAGGATTTCCCCTCCTGAGGAAGCATTGAGGGGGGAAGACTCGTGCTTCACAGCATTAGGATCATTTTAATCAAGCACTAGCTGCCTGTTACGTGACCCACTATTTACACCACTGCAAACAGATAAGTGAACATTTATTTTCTGCTTTGTGAATTACATCTTGACTGTGGTGGAACAGACATTATAGTTGCAATGATGGTCTGAGGGCAGCCTATGTTTAGTTCACTTCACGTTTGAACATTGAATAGGCTGTAGGGCTGAGCACTATAAATTAATTGATAAAAGTGTTTTTAAGTACAAACTGTGATTTGGATAGATATTGTGTATTATTATCACAGCATGCGAGTAGATTAGTCCCATTAATTTATATTGAACTATAGAAACATAGAAACATGATGACAGATAGAGGGCAAATGGCTCATCCAGTCTACCCCTCCGCAGTAACCATACCTTCATCTTTAGAAATCCTGGTATCGTAATTGTCCATGTTTTTGGAACTGACATTATCCTTATCACAGTTTACTAGCAGAATGGCTCCTTGTCCATCAGGTCCCCATGTCCAGGAGGCCTGCAGAGACAAAACGCAACCACATTTCCTTAAGAAGTATGAAATGGTTCCCGTTTCTTTCTTGCAGATTCCAACTCATTTGTATAATCTTTGACCTATCAAGATACATGGGGAAATATAGCCCAGTGGCTCCCAACCCTGTCCTGGAGGACCCCCAGGCCAATTGGGTTTTCAGGCTAGCCATAATGAATATGCATGGAGCAGATTTGCAAAATATGAGCTCTCATGCATAATCATTAGGGCCCGATAGGCCTGGGGGTCCTCCAGGACAGGGTTGGGAACCACTGTTGTACCCTGTTGACAGTTTGAATTCTACCACCCTGTGATCTTTCAACCAGTGGACCAGATTAAGCTTGTGGCAAATATTCATATTTGATTTGGCCCTGAATAGAGCCCCAAATACATTATTCATATTTGGCCGAATAGCAATTTAAATTCTAAAATGAATAGTCTGGGGATCTACTGTATTAAATCCTACTGAAATAAAGACGTGCAGGTTCATATTCAGGCCACTGAATCTAGGAGTAAGGTTTGGGGGACCTGGGGGAGGAGTTCAGTTTTTTAAGTCATGGTGGGGATTACTACCAGTGGAGTAGTAAGGGGGGGCCACCCTGGGTGGTGCTGGCACCTCTCGCCCTGCCCTCTTCTGCCCATGCATCTATCTTTTCACTGGCTCCAACCAGCCGCTTGGCTCTCCCTCTGAAGTCACTTTCTTGTTGCATGACCAGGGGGGAAGGGAAAAGGTGCACATGTGGCGGGGGGGGGGCGCCTCCTGCCCTCACTACGCCACTGATTACTATTAATAGACGTATGCAGTGCTGTATATGTTCTATGCAGGTCATTTCTCTGTCCCTAGTGGACTCGCAATCTCAGATTTTGTGCCTGAACCCAGCTCCCCAGGATCTCAGCCCACGACACTGGCCATTAGGGCTACTTCTCCACTCAGGAGCTGTGTTTGGAAATCAAGGAGGGGCACAGAAAGGTATCAGGTAGGTCTGGGGCCATTAGACCACCATGCAGCAAGCTCTCAAGGGCAGGGAGTTTGAGTTGGGCCTTTCTCTAACCCTTCTAGACTGTCTCAGACCTGATGGTAGATTTCGGAAGCTGTCCTCATCATTGCTCGGTTTGTAGCCTCTTTGCATGGCTGCAGATTAGTTAATAACCTGTTTAGCATGCATTTTAATATGCTATGCAGTGGCGTCTACCCCATGAGTTAATTTTATTGCTGAATCCCTTTCTGCATGCCATAATGAACACAGATACTGCTCGTTAACAGTTTTCTGTATCAGAACCTCAAAGCAGCGCTTCAGAGAAGCAACCCCATGGGCTGAAATGAGACCCTGCAAGGTGGGAATACAATGGGCTGTAGAGATGGCTGGAAATATTTCCCTCTGTCCTACTTAAGCATACTCACTTCCAGCCAAAGCAACAAATACAATGTAATATACAGCCAAAATTAAGAGGTCACAATCACATCCCTGGGTCTTTGACACAGTTTATCTCAGAACATCTACCAAAGCTACAAAAATAGTGTGGAGTGGACCTTGCACCTTGTGGGCTGGTATAGAGCAACCAAGGAGCTTAATGTTATCAACTTCCCATACTTCATCGAGAACCCCCCTACATACATCCAACATTAAATCTCAGTGCTTGCGCAAGGGCAGTTGGCACTCTAGGCAAACCTGTACCCCCTCTTTCAATTAACCACAAAATTTTGATAATTAAACTAATCGCATAAAAATCCTATCAAAAGAGTAGGTTAGAGTCCAAGCTGATGGGTCTTTGAGTTTGTGTGGACTGCAGTTGCTCTTTGCCAGCCCCAATAAGCTGCTGCCCTAGTTGACTGCCTTCTCATGCCTAAAGCGTGGGCCGGCTCTATCAAACCACTATAATTTCCAGCAGTCCCAGCATACTTTTATATCCAGAAGACTGAATAAATCCTCTTTACCTTGTCTTTTCCATTTTTGTTCACCGTTCCACTGCGGTTTGTGTCGACATCGAGAGAGAGCTCTGAAATAAATGGATAGTGGCATAAATGTCTGTTGGCTTTTTCCTCCACCAACATGCTCCTTGGCAACTATCCATGGAATTAATTTGGTTTATCAGCAAGAATGTTCTAACTGCAGTGCTTCCTATGTCCCAAACCAGTGGTACACACAAGAGAAGGATAACTTCCCAAATCAACCTCTTTCATTATGGGGGCTGATGTGATCGAGGTCTATAAAATACTTAGTGGAGTAGAAAAGGTAGTTGTGAATCACTTGTTTACTCTTTCCAAAAATACTAGGATTAGGGGGCATGAGATATAGCTACTAAGTAGTAGATTTTTTAAAAACCCCAGAGAAAATATTTCTTCACATAACATAACATGATTAAACTCTAGACTTCGATGCTGCAGAATATGGTGAAATCAGTTAGCTTAGCAGGGTTTAAAAAAGGCTTGGATAATTTCCTAAAAGAAATCCATAGGCCATTTTTGAGATGGCTTGAGGAAATCCACTGCTTAATCCTAGGATAAGTAGCATAAAATCTGTTTTACTTCTTGGACTCTAGCTAGGTATTTGTGACCTGGGTTGGTCACTGTTGAAACAGGATACTGGACTTGATGGACCTTCAGTCTATTCCAGTATGGCAATTCTTATGTTCTTATGTGCACAAAGCATAAGTAAGTTTGTACATGTGCTCAAAAGTAGTAGCTGAGAAGGTAAGGGAAGAGAGCTTAGCTTTCATAAATTACAAAAGATCGCAGAAAGATGTTCACAATTCTCTGCTCTTGTCGGTATCGGGCCTTCCTCTCTTCCAGGTCCTGCCTCGTGGAAACAGGAAGTAGGTGGGACCCAGCAGAGAGGAAGGCCCGACACCGACAAGAGCAGTGAGTTGTGAACGTTGTGCTGCTTACTGGAGGGTGACAAAAAAAGGAGGGATGGAAGCGAGGGTAGGGGGCGAGAAATGCTATAACTGATTGGGGAGAGGGAGGAAGAAGACCAGTGGAGATGAAAGAGAGATGCCAGACCATTGGGAAGGAAGGGAGGGAGGGAAAGGAAGGAAAAGAGATGTCAGACTATGGAGGGGGAGGAATAGATGCCAGGGCATGGTTGGAGGGAAGGGAAGAAAACTGAGATGCCAGACCATTGGGAAGGAAGGGAGGGAGGAAAAGAAAGGAAAGGAGATATCAGATCATGGAGGAGGAGGGAGAGATGGAAGGAGAAAAGACGAGAGAGATCCCAGGGCATGGGAGAAGGGAAGCAGATGCCAGACCAAGGGGTGAGTTGGGGTGGGGAGAGAAGTAAAGGAGATGGGAGAGATGACAGAGAATGGGGAAGGGAGTGGAGACAGAAAAAGAGAAAAATGGAAGGAACAAAGAAAGAGGGCAGATGCTGGATGAAATGGAGAAGATAAGGAAAGCAGAAACCAGAGTTGACAAAAGGTAAAGAAGATTTTTTTTGTTGTTGCTATAGAATAAAGTAGTATTGTAGCTGTATTGATAAACATTTATAAATAGAAAATGGAAGTAAGGTAATCCTTTTTATTGGATTAATTTTAATACATTTTTTACTAACTTCTGGAGACCAAAATCCTTTCTTCTGGCAGTAGTGTATCAAAAGGAGGGGGGGGGGCGGACAGTCTGCCCCTGGTGCAATTCCTGGGTATAGATTCTGTACAAACGTAAGGAAGTTCTTCTTGACCCAGAGAGTGGTAGAGAACTGGAACGCTCTTCTGGAGTCTGTTATAGGGGAAAACACCCTCCAGGTGTTGGACAAGTTGGACAAGTTCCTGCTGAACCAGAACGAACGCAGGTAGGGCTGGTCTCGGTTAGGACACAGGTCTTTGACCTAGGGGCCGCCGCGTGAGCGGACTGCTTGGTGCGATGGACCACTGGTCTGATCCAGCAGCAGCAATTCTTATTTTCTTATGTATTCCTCCGATCTCTTTTTATATGGAGAGGGTGTTAAAAAATGATTGGCCCCGGGTGTCACATACCCTAGGTATATCACTGGTCTCCCTGTAAAGGTGGTGGAGACAAAGACTGTGATTGAATTCAAGAAAGCATGGGACAGACATGTGGGATCTCTTAGGAAGAGGATGAGATAGTGGATGCTGTGGATGGGCCATTTGGCCTTTATCTGCCATCATGTTTCTCTAACCATAAAGCTCTATAGGAAGAGGAGATGCAAATGTTAAGAGCCTTAGCCAATAGGGAGAGGAAGAGATAGTGGATGCTGCGGATGGGCCATTTGGCCTTTATCTGCCATCATGTTTCTATGACCATAATGCTCTATGACCTCACAATGCAGGTGTGAAGAGCATTAGCCTATAGGAAGAGGAGATGCAAATGTTAAGAGCCTTAGCCAATAGGGAGAGGAGGAGATAGGGGATGCTGCGGATGGGCCATTTGGCCTTTATCAGTCATCATGTTTCTATGACCTCACAATGTAGGTGTAAAGAGCCTTAGCCTATAGGAAGAGGAGATGCAAATGTTAAGAGCCTTAGCCAATAGGGAGAGGAGGAGATAGTGGATGCTGCGGATGGGCCAGTTGGCCTTTATCTGCCATCATGTTTCTATGACCATAATGCTCTATGACCTCACAAAGCAAGTGTTAAGAGCCTTAGTTTATAACCATAATGCTCTATGACCTCACAATGCAGGTGTGAAGAGCCTTAGCCTATAGGGAGAGAAGGAGATAGTGGATGCTGCGGATGGGCCATTTGGCTTTTATCTGCTGTCATGTTTCTATTTTTCCAAACGGAGATTTTGAAATGTGTACGAATGTTTTGACTCCCTGACCTAACTCCACTTATGTGTGCAGAGAAAAGTGAGTGTCACTTATTGTAAATTGCCCAGAAAGTGTTACTGATGGATGGTATATTAAATAAACTTGGAAACTTAGAAATGATTGAGGCCAGCACTTACCAACACAGGTGAGATAGAGCATGGCTATTCCCAGGGTCGTATTTCCATCTATTCCATAATAAGACACCTTCACCTGTGAAAACATAAGAACATGAGAACATAAGCAATGCCTCTGTTGGGTCAGACCTGAGGTCCATCGTGCCCAGCAGTCTGCTCACGCGGCGGCTCAACAGGTCCAGGACCTGTGCAATAATCCTCTATCTATACTCCTCTATCCCCTTTTCCAGCAGGAAATTGTCCAATCCTTTCTTGAACCCCAGTACCGTACTCTGCCCTATTACGCTCTCTGGAAGCGCATTCCAGGTGTCCACCACACGTTGGGTAAAGAAGAACTTCCTAGCATTCGTTTTGAATCTGTTCCCTTTCAACTTTTCCGAATGCCCTCTTGTTCTTTTATTTTTTGAAAGTTTGAAGAATCTGTCCCTCTCTATTCTCTCTATGCCCTTCATGATCTTATAAGTCTCTATCATATCCCCTCTAAGTCTCCTCTTCTCCAGGGAAAAGAGTCCCAGTTTCTCCAATCTTTCTCTATCTATCTCTCTCTATTTCTGTCTCTCTCCCTTTCTCTCTCTCTCTCTCTGTCTCCCTTTCTCTCTCTCTTTCTGTCCTTCTATACTCTCTCTATGCCCTTCATGATCTTGTAAGTCTCTATCATATCCCCTCTAAGTCTCCTCTTCTCCAGGGAAAAGAGACCCAGTTTCTCCAATCTCTCAGCGTATGAAAGGTTTTCCATCCCTTTTATCAGACGCGTCACTCTCCTCTGAACCCTCTCAAGTAACGCCATATCCTTCTTAAGGTACGGTGACCAATATTGGACGCGGTACTCCAGATGCGGACGCACCATCGCCCGATACAACGGCAGGATAACTTCTTTCATTCTGGTTGTAATACCTTTCTTGATTATACCTAGCATTCTATTTGCTCTCTTAGCGGCCGCTGCGCACTGTGCCGTCGGCTTCATTGTCATGTCCACCATTACCCCCAAGTCCCTTTCTTGGGTACTCTCATTTAATAACATCCCTTCCATCGTATAGTTGTACCTCGGGTTTCTGTTTCCCACATGTAATACTTTACATTTCTCAGCATTGAACTTCATCTGCCATCTCGTCGCCCATTCCCCTAGTTTGTTCAAGTCCCTTTGCAATTCTTCGCAGTCCTCTTTAGTCCACATCATCTATAACACATCACTACTTCATCTTAAACCTCTTCAGGAGGAAGTTCCTAAGCTATGGAAAAAATCTTATTTTATTGCAGCTTAATTTACAGTAAAAGCCACTAACCTGTGGTAACTCATAGGGCAGCCTAATAAACCCTGCAGTAAATGAATAACATGACTTGCCATCCACTTTGCAGGGCCTAATGCTCCTGGGGACATATGGCTGCCTATGGAAATGGTGCACCTCTGCCCTTTTTTGGAATCTTGACCCCCCTGCATTAAATCCTGAAGGCTACAGCTAGTGATGAACTGGCATCATTTTGAATGCAAAAACCTTTAGGGATCAACATTTTAAGAACATAAGAATTTGCAGACTGGGACAGACCGAACCTCCATCAAACTCAATATACTGTTTCCAACAATGGCCAACCTAGGTCCCAAGTACCTAGGTAAATCCCAAGAAGTAAAACAGATTTTATGCTGCTTAACCTAGGAATAAGCAGTAGATTTCCCAAGGCCATTTCAATAATGGCCTATGGACTTTTTTTTTAGGAAATTATCTAAACCTTTTTTAAACCCTGCTAAGCTAACTGATTTCATCACATTCTCTGGCAAAAAATTCTGGAGTTTAATTACCCATTGTGTGAAGAAATATTTTCTCTGGAAAGAGTGAACAAGTGATTCACAACTACCCTATCCACTCCACTCCACTCATTATCTTATAGACCTCTATCATATCACCTCTGAGCCATCTCTTTTCCAAGCTGAAGCTTTAGCCTCTCCTCATAGGGAAGTCAACCCATCCCTTTTATCGCCCTTCGCTGTACCTTTTCTAATTCCACTATATCTGCACACAGTACTCGAGGTGCGGCCATACCATAGAGCGATACAAGGACATATCATTTTCATCTTTGTTTTCCATTCCTTTCTTAATAATTCCTACCTTCCTGATGTTGTTTTTCCTTAAATGTTCTCTTACTTTCTTTAATAATTGTAGTTCATTCCTTTTTCCTTATGTATCATTTATTAATTGTGTATATTGATTGTATGTTTGCCTGTTTAAATTGTTTTATTTTGTCCTCCCCCCAAATTTTTTTATTGTTATATGCATTGAAAATATTTGATATTGAGTTTATATCAAAAGTTTAATAAACTTGAAACTTGTTTGCTTTCTTAATAGCCGCCGCACATTGAGCTGAGGGTTTCAACGTATCCACAGCAATGACTGGGGATTATTCCTGCCTCAGCTGCTAGATACTAGGGAACCTATGGGTGGGGGTTTCTAGAGGAGGGGTCTGTCTTAGGTTTGTGACTTTGAAGGGATCTGGAGCGCTTTTCTGGGAGATCGGGGTGGCTTCAGGGGAGATGGGGATCTTTGCTGAGTTGTAGAAACAAGTCGAGGTGGTTTCCAATCAATCAAGCAGGAAAATGGAATAAAAGTTTAAGTGATCTTATTCCAAATGCGTTCTCTTATCAAACTTTTAGAAGATCAGTAAAAAGCTACTTATTTGGTGGTCAAACAATTTGGATATATCCAGATGTAACGAAGTCCACACAGGACAGACGGAGAGAATTCTTAGCAATGTGAGATGAAACAAGAGGACTGGGTGCTACCTTCTTGCTGGCTTATTCTTGCAAGTGTGTAGTAAAATATTTGGGTCTAAGATATGTTTTTTTTCTTCCGGAACATTTGAGATCCTTTTTGGACCTTAAGAAGCTGACTAGTGACTCCAGATGAGAAATTTATGAATATAGCTGAGGAAAGTTCATTTAAGCCTTTTTCCTAGAAATTATATTGTCTAAATTCTCTCCCAAGAGAGCTTTTCTCTCGCCTACATTGTACTGGTCTGAGGAAGAGATCTGTTCCAATAACTATAGTTATTACTTTAATATGTTAATGTTGTCCTTTTTCTGTATTGGAACATACTCTGCTTTACTAGAACAAGTGTCGTAACTTGTAAAGATTTAATAAATTGGAAAAAAAACACCCTACTTATTTGATAAATTTGTTTAATTACATAGTCTTGATGATGTATTTATCAGAATATTTTTGATGCAATATTGCTATATGTATGCAGTCTCTACACTTTGAATTGGTAAGGTATTGGGTTATTTAAAAATAAAGTTATGATGATGATTATTATTATTACTACTTATCATTTCTATAATGCTACCAGATGCATGCAACACTGTTGAGTAACACCCAAGAAACAGCTTACAACGAACATACCAGAAAATACTGAGAACCACTTCACAGATATTGGGGGAGGAGGGGGAAGTGGGGTCTTCAAATTCCCCGATATGGAACCAGCCCCAGTGGTCCACTCACCTTGATGTTGTTGACATTGGTACTTGGGGCCTGTGGAGTCACTACCACCTCCACTTCCTTATCCAAAGGCCACTTTATAGATGTCCCTCTGGGCTGTGACACTGTTGTCGGATTGTACAGAATAGAGATATCAATCCCACGGGTTCCTCGAACATCAAAAGAAAAAGCATTCGGAGGCATGGATCTAGAAGACAGACATTAGTTACAGTTCTCCCATCACACTGTTCCTCTGGGTTTTCAAAGAAACATAACATTTTGGAACACCATTCACATTGTAGCTTCAAATCATCTTTCCCTGAGGGACGACCTTCAAAAGGGACAGAGGGGCAAGACATGAATGGTGAGGACAAATTTGTCATTTAGTAAAGAAACGATGGAAAGTGGACACTTGAAGCTTAAAGCAATGAAAGACTTGAGCTTTGAGTGGTGTTGCTGAGGTTCTTTAGAGTTGGAAAATAAACCTAACAGTAGGGATAAATATTTCAAATATGCACTGTTAAAGAATATATTTGCATATTTAGACTGAAGATCCTGAGTAAACTATACCCAAAATGGCATCTCTCCAACCCAAACTAGACCACCAGGAAATGTAAGGTAGTGGGGGGAGAGGGGGGGGGTTGCTCCTTGTATTCTTTCTTTTTCCTACTGGTCTCTTTTGGGTGAGGGTCCATCAGGCAGTATCAGAAGAGAGTTTTTCGTGATACTCATTGTTAGTTGTAGAAATGGGGTTTTTAGAATCTGAGACAAGATCTAGGGGCTGTATTGGAAAGGTGGCAGCTGCCTATGGGTAACCGGGTGATTTATTCAGCAGGCCTGTCCATTTAGGTAAGAGCACTGAATATACTGTACAGTCCTAAGCTGAAACAGATAAATTATCCATTTAAAATGAGGACTGCATTTCCTAAACAGATCAATTTATCTAGATAGGACAGTAGCAAAGTATCGCTGCTGTTTGAAACTTCCCTGTCTGCTCCTGTATCTAAATGGATGAAGTTTGGTCAGATATTGAGTTTTTTTAATCCAAACTATATCTGTTGACTGTTAAAAAATTTCAGAAAATCATTTTGGCAGAAACCGTCAGGTGCTAAACCACATTAGTGATTTCAGTCCTGACGTGTGTCTGTTCATGTCGGAAGACACTAAAGAGAGAACAGAGGCTGACGAGAATTGCAGTGCCAAAAGTGAGAGATTCGGGAGATTATCAGTCTCCAGAACCAGAAAATAAAGAGAGAGAAGCTGAGAGCAGACTCCAAAGAGCTAAAGAAGAGACTGAAGGGGAACGAGTCATAAGAAGAAGAAGAAAAAATGCAGAGACTGATGTGAGTCAGGGAAGGGAAGGAGGTTATGACAGATTTCAGAACGAGAGGCCAGTCAGACATGGTGTCACCTGGGCCTAAATGATGGGGAAGAGGTCATCCCTTTCTGATCTGGTTACTTCTGAGTGACCTGGATCGTGACTGCTTACCACTGGAGATAGGATGCTGGACTCAACGGACAAGTCACTAATGCTCTTAGCCCAGGAGGACTCACAGGAAACACCAGGACCAAGGGACACGAAACAAGGCTTGAGAAAAGTAAAACACAGCCTAGGGGAGGCCAAGGGGAGTAAAGAAATCCATAAAGGGTAGTTATGGAGGACGAGCAAGGGAGCAAGCAGTTACTCACCCAGCCCACAGAGTCAAATGTGACAAACAGAGGCAGAAATTAGGTTAAGAACTTTATTCTCTAGACAAGGAAGCCTTTGCTAAATGTTCTTTACCATGGGGCAAATTCATAAATACAGGTCATATCCCCAGGAACAGAATAGACTGCCCCAGCTAACACCTGGCTCCACACATATCTCATGACATGCCATTACATTATACTACATCGTGGACTGTAAAATCATTTCAGCAAATGGTTTATCTCTGATCTCTTTTCCCTTCTCTCCTTTCCATAGTCTGGTGTTTGCTTACAAGCTTCTGCGGCTTATCACAGAGGGTTAAGATGGATTGTTAAACCCTAGGGAGCTCCCATGGCTTCAGTGGCTTGGTTTACTGCCCTATCTGCACAGTTTAAAATACCTAAAGACAAGTGCTGCAGATTCTTCCTTCTCCTCTTTCTTAAGTCTTGTATGCTCGCCTGGGCAGGGTCAAATTTCTGTTACATTATTAGGAGCATCTAAATCTAGAGTTTCCCTGCTTCGCTAATGAATTCTGGTACAGACTGTCTTGAAATTTTATCACAAGAGTTCATCTACTTGTGTCCTGGATCCCTCCCTGTTGCTTACGAGGTCTGACAATTAAGTTTGCAAACTTGCTTCCGTGCGCTTACGTTGGCAGCACTGTACAAACAACTCGGTAAAGGTTCATAACCTTGGTATATCAGTATCTCACAGCTTTGTTTCTGTTGACATGTGGTGATGTCTTGCTGAGTGACATTCGTTATTGTGTCATCGCAAAAATGTCAGAGTTTGAATTAGAGCAACAAACATTAAATGTCTTGTTAAACTTGGTAAGAGTGGAAGTGAAATTAGGGATATGTTGGCCAAGTGTATGGGGATAATGCAATAAAGAACAAATGGATTAAATGTTTTTCTGAGGGGAGAGAGAGTGTCACTGATGAAGAAAGGTCATGGAGACCAGTAACGAGCAGAACTGATGAAAACATTGCAAAACTGTGTCGAATTGTACGTCAAAATAGTCGGCTGACTGTGAAAAATATAGCAGACCAAGTAAACATTGATATAGAAAGTTAGGAAAATCTTAACTGAATATCTTGACGTGCCAAAATGGTTCCAAAGGAACTCGCCAATTAATGAGAGCAAAGGAGAGTCAGTTTACCAAGACCTTTTGGAGAGGCAAGATGATGATTTGGGCCATGTTATCACTGGTGTACCAATATGACCCTTAAACAAAGCGTTAAAGTGCACAATGGAAGTCGGCCAACTCTCCACGACCAAAAAAATTCTGCCAGTCCAAATCAAGAGTCAAAACGATGTTGCTAACCTTGTTTATACCTTGAATTGTTCATTATGAATCTGTACCAACAGGACAAACAGTTAACCAATTTTACTATTTGGATGTGCTTTGGGTTACCAGATTTTCCTTCAGGAAAATCCGGACCCATGGCTCCGCCCCTAGCTCTGCCCCTAGATGGCATCCGCGCATGCACTGACATGACGCAATGATGTCACATGCACGTGACATCACCATGATGCGCGGATGCCCCTTCCCGACGTGATTATGTCAGGAACCCAGAGAAAGTGCTGGGTTTTGAAAAGCTGTCCAGATCCCCAGACATGTCTTCAAAAGAAGGATGTGTTGATAGGTTGCATGAAAAAGTTAGACAAAAACGACCTGAACTTTTCAAAAGCAACTCATGGCTCTTGCATCACAACAATGCACCAGATCTCTCGGCAGGGAGTTTTTAGCCAGAAAACAAATAACTGAATTGGAACACCCTCCCACCTGATCTGGCCCCCAATGACTCTTTTTCTTTACCTGAAGATAAAGGAAATATTGAAAGGAAGACATTTTGATGACATTCAGGACCTCGAGGGTAATTCGATGATAGCTCTGAGTTCCAAAATTGCTTTGAAGGGTGGACTAGGTGCTGGTGTTGGTGCAGTTTCCCAAAGGGAATACTTCGAAGGTGACTGAGCAATGAGGTTTGTAGCACTTGTTTTCTAGGATGAGTTCATGGATATAATTGTCAGACTTCATATCTATGATATTTAATGAGAAGTAGAGGTGGCCCTTGGGGTTTGTGGAGGGTTGCAGGGCCAATTATGGTGAGACTTATTGTGGGGCTTCATTTGCATGTTGGTATGAACTGAGTAGTGCTGAAAAGCTTAGTGATGTAAGAAACTGGTAGGACTGTTATGAAACTCAATAAAGAAATTTAAACAAACAAAAAAAGACTAAGAAATCCTCAACTGCTGTGATAAGCCATCAAATGGCAGAAAACAAGAGCAGATGGGACCTTCTACAGAGTGGTAAAGGTGATTTCTTTGGCAGTAAGACTCTCTCTCCTTGAAAGTAAGCCTAAATACCTTCACCTGGCATTCTAGAGATGAGTGTGACTTAAAAATGATGGAAATTCTTCATTTAAATGCAACTGAAGGGTGTAATACACACTGCTCTGTGGGCCTCATTTCACCCTTTATCTGAAGGGGAACTTAGTGCAATGGATGATGACAGCTCAGAGGGAAAGCCTAAGATGCCGTGCTTTTCTGCATTTCCAGGTCAGTGGAGATGATGCAAGTCAAGAATGGAGTGTGTAATGTGGATGCCCAAATAACTTAGGCCAAGAGAACAGGCCCAGCTGGTGCTGTGATTAGCTTAACACTTTTCCAGGGTATTTTGAAATTTAGACTGTCACATTGGGAGGAGACTTAAACAGATTTGTGTCAGCTTTAATCATAATGGCATTATCATCCATTCAGGTATGCTGAAATGGAAAAAAAAAAAAAAAAATAACAAGTGGAAGGCAGGAAGTGTACAATCAGATTTCTGTAGCCCTTCTAGGCTGGAAACTGGGCTTACAAATGCTGTTAAGTAGAAGGTTGCCTTCTACGCCAAGAAGGCCCGGATTCTCTATACAGCGCAGACACCTACAAAGCTACCATTGACCGCAGCGTTGTATAGAGAATCACGCCTCTGGGAAAGATAGGTTCTGGAAATGTAGCCCAGGGTTTTCCAGGCCTACATTTACAGCGCTTGTCTTTGTCATGAATTGTGCCTATGCCCTTTCATTCCACAGCTTCCTTTCAAATGAAAGAGACATGCCTCATGCTCATTTATCAAAATTTAGGAAACTGTTCCCAACTTCAAAACAGTATCCATTATGTTTCTCAATACAACTCTACCGGTCCTCAGCAGCACCACCAGGGACTCATTAAACTTTCATAGTCCGAGGCTTTATGTGTCAACTCTTCATCGGACCCTTTTAGTGTTTATTTTAATTCAATATTAATATATAGTAGAAAAGTACTTAGCTTAGTTGTCGGGGTTCAGGGAATGTTTTTGGAAGGAGTGGTACTGGGTTGACCATAATTGTTAAACTTTTGTATTCCTTCCTCCCCTGCAGTGAGGTCACTGGCAATAACCAAAACCCAGCAATATAAGGGGACAGTAAGTATGGACTCCTAATCTCTGCAACTGTTTCTTCCTTGCTCCCAACTATGCTTTCTGTTTGCAAAGGAAGTGTGCACCATGGAGGAAAAGCAGCTGAGAGGACTAAGAGCATGTACCTGCCGAGTCCTCACCCTCTTGGCTTGAAATTACTCTGCCTATAGTATTAAGAATAACCTGAAAGGTATGAGAAAGGATGGAAAGAAAACTTAGAGTGATAAAGAGGAATCTAAGGAGGAATGGGAAGAGGAGCAGATAGAAGCAGCCTACAGGAAAGAAGGAGATAAAGAGAAAATGAGAAATGGAGACCTACAAGAAAGAAGGAGATAGAGAGATATATGAGGAGGAATTGGGAGATGAGAGGTAGAAATCGGCTTACAAGAAAGGAGGAGTTAGAGAAGAATCTAAAGGCAGGAGGGAATGAAGAACATCATGATTGGAAGCGGGGGAAGATACAGAAGAGAAGGCAGCAGATAGAGATGATATTAAAGTAAACAGAAGATGAAGAAATGTTAGAGAAAAGCAAGAAGATAGTGAGGACTGGGACGGTGTAGGTGGAGAGAAATTCTTAGGCAGAGATTGGGTGGAGATAGAGGGAGGGGAAGGGAGGAAGAAGGCAAGATGAGGAACAGAGGGAGAGTTACAAATGATGACATAGAAACATAGAAATAGACGGCAGGTAAGGGCCACGGCCCATCTAGTCTGCCCACCCCAATGACCCTCCCCTACCTTTCTCTGTGAATAGATCCCAAACATGTCTATCCCATTTGGCCTTAAAATCAGGCATGCTGCTGGCCTCAATAACCTGAAGTGGAAGACTATTCCAGCGATCAACCACCCTTTCAGTGAAAAAGAATTACCAGGTGTCCCTGTGCAGTTTCCCGCCCCTGATTTTCCACGGATGCCCCCTTGTTGCCGCGGGACCCTTGAAAAAGAAGATATCTTCTTCTACTTCGATGCGGCCTGTGAGATACTTGAATGTCTCGATCATGTCACCCCTCTCTCTGTGTTCCTCAAGTGAGTACAGCTGCAACTTATCCAGCCGTTCCTCGTACGGGAGATCCTTGAGTCCCGAGACCATCCGGGTGGCCATTCTCTGGACCGACTCCATTCTCAGCACATCCTTACGGTAATGTGGCCTCCAGAATTGCACACAGTATTCCAGGTGGGGTCTCACCATGGATCTATACAATGGCATAATGACTTCAGGCTTACGGCTGACGAAACTCCTGCATATGCAACCTATGATTTGCCTTGGTTGAAGCTTGCTCTACTTGATTGGCAGTCTTCATGTTCTCACTGACGATCACCCCTAAGTCTCGTTCTGCTTCAGTTCTTGTTAGGATCTCGCCATTAAGGGTGTAAGTCTTGCATGGATTTTGGCTGCCCAGCTGCATGACTTTGCATTTTTTGGCATTGAAGCTGAGTTGCCAGAACCTAGACCAACACTCCAGTAGGAGTAGGTCGTACATCATGTTGTCTGACATTGAATTTATGTCTGTTGTGCTTTTGCCCACTACATTGCTTAGTTTGGCGTCATCGGCGAATAATGTTATTTTACCTCGCAGCCCTTCTGCCAAGTCTCTTATAAAGATGTTGAATAGGATCGGGCCCAGGACTGAGCCCTGCGGCACTCCACTGATTACCTCCATCATTTCGGAGGGGGTGCCGTTCACTACTACCCTCTGAAGCCTACCTCCAAGCCAGTTCCCAACCCATTTCATCAATGTGTCGCCCAATCCTATAGAACTCATCTTGCTCAGCAACCTGCGGTGTGGTACGCTATCGAATGCTTTACTGAAGTCCAGGTATACGATGTCCAGGGACTCCCCAACATCCAGCTTCCTCGTCATCCAGTCAAAGAAGCTGATCAGGTTGGATTGGCAGGATCTCCCCTTAGTAAATCCATGTTGACGGGGATCCCGTAGATTCTCCTCGTTCAGGATCGTATCCAATTGGCGTTTGATTAGCGTTTACATTAGTTTGCACACTATTGATGTGAGACTCACCGGTCTGTAGTTTGCTGTCTCCATCTTGGAGCATTTCTTGTGGAGTGGAATGACATTAGCCGTCTTCCAGTCCAACGGGACGTTACCCGTACTAAGGTTAGCCACAATAGGATTATTGAACAACTCTGGCTGTATTCAACTCTGTTTAACAGTCATATGCATCTTGAAAGAGGCAGCACTTTAGATTTCCCTTAAATTTATCTACATTTTTTCCCACCCTGATATAAAGTGGTAAAGAGTTCCAGATCGTAGGAGCCGTAATTTCGAGTTTACACCCAGCGGTGTCTACTGCGAGCTGTCAAAGCTTAAGGTTAACAAGGCAATGGGGCCTGACAACCTACACCCCAGGGTGCTCAGGGAGTTGTGTGATGTCTTGGCGGAACCGCTATCCGCGCTCTTCAATCTCTCCCTTAGTACGGGTAACGTCCCTTTGGACTGGAAGACGGCTAATGTCATTCCACTCCACAAGAAAGGCTCCAAGATGGAGACAGCAAACTACAGACCGGTGAGTCTCACATCAATAGTGTGCAAACTAATGGAAACTCTAATCAACGTGTGCTAATGACTTTCAAGGATGGTGTGTGAAGAAGATGCTACAAGGAGGATCTTAGGACTCTTGTAGGTTCATGTGGAATAAGAAGTTTGTGAATAAAGACCGGTTCTTTAGTGCTTTGAGGCTTGTAAGAAAGGATAGCTATTTTATATATGATACGGTGTGGAATTGGTAGCCAGTGAGCATGGTGACATGGTCAAATTTTTTCTTGTTTGTGGTCATTTTTATGGCAGTATTTTGTATCAACTGTAATTGACATATCTTTTTGGCAAATACCCTTATACAGTGCATTACAGTAATTTAACTTAGATATGATAAGAGAATGTATTAGAATGTTGAGAGATTGAGGGTCCAGAATGTTCGCAAGAGACCGAGTCATTCTTAGTCTAATGAAACAATTCTTTACTTCAGCGCTAATTTGTAGGCGGTAAGTCAGTTTGTTATCTATTATTATACCTAAAATTTTAATAGGGACATCATTTATTGTAATGGGAGAACTAAGCTGTATGTTATCTTTCCAAGGAAAAAGAAGACATTTGGATTTTGATATACAGAGTGACAGCATATTTTCGTGGAGCCAATGACTAATTTTATCTAGTTTAGAGTTGAAAAGACTAATGTCATCGATAGGATAAATGATCTAGATGTCATCTGCGTAAGCGTAAGCAGTAAGAACGATAGATTGGCAAAGTGTCAATAAAGGGGCCAGGTAGATATTAAAAAGTAAGGGGGACAGTATAGATCCTTGCAGGATACCGAAACTGTTTTGGATGGGAGAAGATGTGGAATTTTTGAAGGAAACAACAGCAGTGGGATTTGTGAAATAAGAGGTAAACCACTGAAGAACTTGTTCAGAGATACCTGCCACTGCTAGCCTTCGAAGCAGAAGTTGGCGATCTACTGTATCGAGATGAGGATAACTGATTTATGCTGGTCCAGGAAATATTGTACAGATATGGTTAAACCTATGAGAGCTCAGAACGGTTTACATGAAATCTCTGTTAAGACTTACTCCAGCCCATCAGGTAGTCAAGCATTTTCCCCTGTCTGTTCCGGTGAGCTCACAATCTATCTAATGTACCTGGGGCAATGAGGGGATTAAGTGACTTACCCAGGGTCACAAGAGCAATGTGGGTTTGAACCCACAAGGCTGTAGCTTTAACCACTGCCCCACACTCTCACTCTGTCACATTAAATCATGTCTGTCTATGTGTTTCACAATTATATTTTTTATAACTAGAACATAAGAAATGCCTTCTCTGGATCAGACCTAGGTCCATCTAGTCCGGCGATCCGCACACGCGGAGGCCCATTTAGGTACTCCTTTATGGAGACCCGGTTTTCCCGTAACCCTCAATATGATTAGCAAGAAGGTATGCATCCAACTTGTGTTTGAAACCCAGAACAGTAGTCTCCATCACAACCTCTTCCGGGAGAGCATTCCAAGTGCCCACCACTCGTTGTACGAAACAGAACTTTCCGATGTTAGTCCTGAACCTGCTGCCGCTCAGTTTCAGGCTATGACCTCTTGTCCATGTCACATCTGAAAATGTTAGTAATGAAGGTTCCTAATCTATTTTGTCAAATCCTTTTAATATTTTAAAAGTCTCTATCATATCTCCTCGCAGTCTTCTCTTCTCGAGGGTGAACAGTCCCAGTTTCTTGAGGCGTTCTCTGTAGCTCAAATTCTCCATACCTTTGACTAGTTTCGTGGCTCGCCTCTGCACCCTCTCCAGCAGAGTTATATCCTTCTTAAGGTATGGAGACCAGTGTTGGATACAGTATTCTAAGTGTGGTCTAACCATAGCTCTATAAAGTGGCATTATAACTTCTTCCGATCTACTCGTGATCCCCTTCTTAATCATACCCAACATCCTGTTTGCTTTTTTCGCCGCCACCACACATTGGGCCGAAGGTTTCAGGGTTTTATCAATCATTACCCCCAGATCCTTTTCTTGTTCGCATTTGGTTAAAGTCACCCCCCACATCCTATATTCATGTTCTTTGTTTTTCTTTCCCAAATGCATCACCTTGCATTTGTCTAAGTTAAAATTCATCTGCCACTTTTTCGCCCACGTCTCCAGCTGGTTGAGATCCTTCTGTAGATTCTCGCAGTCTCTTAGAGTGCCAACCGCCCGACATAATTTTGTATCATCTGCAAACTTGATTATATTGCATGTTGTTTCCTCTTCCAGGTCATTTATGAAAATATTGAACAAGATAGGCCCAAGAACCGAGCCCTGAGGCACGCCGCTAGTTACTTTCTCCCAGTCCGAAAATTTCCCATTTATGCACATCCTCTGTATTCTGTTTTCCAACCATTTGCTGATCCATCTGTGCACTTCTCCTCCTATTCCATGACTTTGTAATTTAGTCATGAGCCTTGCATGCGGGACCTTGTCAAATGCCTTCTGGAAATCCAAGTAAATTATGTCCACTGGATCCCCCCTATCCATTGGTTTGCTCACCTTGTCAAAGAATTGTAGTACATTTGTCAAACATGACTTCCCTTTCCTGAAGCCGTGTTGACTATCTCTTATCAGGTTGTGATCCTCCAAGTGTTGTACGATGGCACTGAAGTCATGCTTACCAGTCTGTAATTTCCTGGATCTCTTAAGAACATAGAACATAAGAATTGGGACAGACTGAAGGTCCATCAAGCCCAGTATCCTATTTCCAACAGTGGTCAATCCAGGTCCCAAGTACCTAGCTAGATCCCAAGTAGTAAAATAGATGTTATGCTGCTTATCCTAGTAATAAGCAGTAGATTTCCCCAAGCCATCTCAATAATGGCCTATGGACTCCGCTTGCAACCCTTTAAAAAAATTGGTGTAACATTGGCCATCCTCCAATCTTCAGGTACTACAGACAAATTTAATGACAAGTTACAGATCACTAGCAGCAGATCAGCAATTTTGTGTTTGAGTTATTTCAGTACACTGGAATGTATACCATCCAGTCCAGGTGATTTATCACTCTTTAACTTGTCAATTTGGCTTAGTATATCTTCTAGGATTTCTGAGATTTTATTCAGTTCCTCTGCCTCATCACTCTTAAAAGCCATTTCCAGTTCAGTTAGATCTCTTAACGTCTTCTTCCTTAAAGACTGAAACAAACAGTCTCTCTGCTATGGCCTTATCCTTTCTGAGTGCCCCTTGATCATCCAACAGTCCCATGGATTCCCTCATAGGTTTTCTGCTACTGATGTATCTAAAAAAAATTGTTACTATGAGTTTTTACCTCGTTGACGTGTCTCGTCATATTCTTTTTTTTTTAGCTTTCTTTATCAATGTTTTATATCTATTTTGCCAGTGTTCATTTTTCTCTTCTTCTTTTCTTCATTTGGATCCTTTTTCCATTGTTTAAAGGATGTTTTTTTTGGCTCTAATAGCCTCTTTCACTTCACTTTTTAACCATGCTGGTTCTTTATTCTCTTCTTTGGTAATGAATGTAATACATCTGGTCTGGGCTTCCATGATGGTATTTTTAAATAACAGAGCAAACAAACAAATCTTAACTAAAAACTTTTTACCAGGCGAGGGACCCAACACGGTCCGTGTTTCGGACAACCTTCATCAGGGGTCCATGGTGATAAAGAAACAAACTTTTATTGCATTTGGCGATTCCCCGGTGTACTATTAAACGCTATTTTTCCAGGCTTTTTTGTTATATTTTTCTTTTTTTCTTTATCACCATGGACCCCTGATGAAGGTTGTCCAAAACACAGACCGTGTCGGGTCCCTCGCCTGGTAAAAGGTTTTTAGTTAAGATTTATTTGTCAAAATAAAATTTGCCTGCACCGTGTACAAGTCTGCAGTTTTGGTTTGTTTGCTCTGGTCTGGTTTTTTTACTGCAGACGAAGTTGGACCTTTGGACCTCTGGTTCTCCTTTTTTGTTTTGTGCTTTGATTTTTAAATAACATCCACACCTGGTTCACAGTCATAACCTTTGCCACCGATCCTTTTAGCTTCTTTTAACCATTTTCCTCATTTTATCATATTTGCCCTTTCAAAAATTAAATGGTGGTGCAGTAGATTTCTTTTGCGACGTCACTCCAGATTTCAGCTCAAATTTGATCACGTTATAGTAACATAGTAACATAGTAGATGACGGCAGATAAAGACCCGAATGGTCCATCCAGTCTGCCCAACCTGATTCAATTTAAATTTTTAAATTTTTTCTTCTTGGCTATTTCTGGGCAAGAATCCAAAGCTTTACCCGGTACTGTGCTTGGGTTCCAACTGCCGAAATCTCTGTTAAGACTTACTCCAGCCCATCTACACCTTCCCAGCCATTGAAGCCCTCCCCAGCCCATCCTCCACCAAACGGCCATACACAGACACAGACCGTGTAAATCTGCCCAGTACTGGCCTTAGTTATGATCATTGTTTCACAGGGGACCCAACACAGTTATCTCCGTCCGCGTAGCGAGTTGGTGGGGGTGGGGGAACTTAACTAACACCCGCACGCACGCCACAGAGCAGCAATGCAAAACCTCCTCCCTCTAATGGTAGAAAGATACCACCCGCTTAAACTCTTAAAATTGGAAGAACATCGCCCGCCCCAACCCATCCCATCCTAGAACCCGGTTCCTATCCTCGATAGTATACCAAACACGCTTCACTGTCACTTCAAGGGGGATTCCATTTTGTTGTTGTGCTGTTTTTTGTGTGTGTGTGTGTGTGTGTGCGTGCGTGTGCGTGTTTGTTGGGTGTTATGTTGTTTTTTTTTGGGTGGTGGTGGTGGTGGTGGTGGTGGGGAGGGGGGGGGGGCGCCTCTTTGGCATAAAAAAAAAAAAAGAAAAGAAAAGAGGGGACCGAGGCTGTTAAAGGCCCGAGTGCCTAATAAGGCCAGGCAGGCGGGGCCTGCTCTGTTGGACTGAACTGTGCAGTTATTGGTTGTTAGATCTACACATTACAGACAACTTCCCCTCCCCCCACTCACTCTCTCTCACACACACACACACACACACACACACACTCACTCACTGCAAATGTTTGACTAATTAAATTTCTGTGCATTATTACTTTTTTTATTTTTATTTTTTTGTCCTTTTTGTGCCTTCGAGAGATTTGCCATTATGTTCTGCTACGAAAAAAAACTACACGACAAGGATATTGCTGTGACCGGGAAGTAACCCGGTCACATTCCACTTAGGTCCAAATCTAAAATAGCTCCTCCTCGTGTCAGTTCCTGAATCAGTTGCTCTAAGAAGCAGTCATTTATGATGTCTAGGAATTTTATCTCCCTAGGACTCCCTGATGAAACATTTATCCAGTTGATGATGGTGGAATTGAAATCACCCATTATTATACTGTTGCCCATTTTTCCAGCTTTCCTAATCTCTGAAAACCTTTCTTCATCTGTCTGCTCATTTTATCCCAGGGGGGCTGTAGTATAACCTAACCTTTATATTCCTTCCCTTCACACATGAGATTTCTATCCATAAGGATTCCACACTGCTATCTACAGCCATGCAGAATGTTTATTTTATTTCATTCAATTTCCTCTTTAACATATGGTGCAACCCCTCCTCCAATTTGATCTACTCTAGCCTTGTGATATAATTTGTACCCAGGTAACCCAGTGTCCCATTGATTGTCCTCCTTCCACCAGGTCTCCGAGATGCCTATTATATCTATCTCATCATTCAGTGCTACATACTCTAACTCTCCTATTTTATTTTTTAGGCTTCTAGCATTTGTATACAGACACTTCAAATTGTGTTTTTTCCTAATATCTGCAGGCTGCTGAGAAGAAGATTGTAAGGATTGATAGTGGTCCCCACAATATTAGGTTGTAGGGGTTAGAAACATAGAAACATAGAAAAAAGCGGCAGAAAAGGGCTATAGCCCACCAAGTCTGCCCATTCCAAGTATCCCCCCCCCTGGATTTACTCCCTTAAAGATCCCACGTGAGTATCCCATTTATTCTTAAAATCCGTCACGCTGCTGGCCTTTATCACCTGGAGTGGGAGTTTGTTCCAATGATCCACCACTCTTTCGGTGAAGAAGTACTTCCTGGAGTCGCCATGAAACTTCCCTCCCCTGATTTTCAGCGGATGCCCTCTGGTGGTCGAGGGTCCCATGAGCCAGAAGATATCATCTTCTGACTCGATGCGTCCCGTGATGTATTTATACGTTTCAATCATATCTCCCCGTTCTCTTCTTTCCTCAAGTGAGTACAGCCGCAATTTCTTTAGTCTTTCTTCATACGTGAGATCCTTGAGCCCCATGACCATCCTGGTGGCCGTTCGCTGAACTGACTCGATCCTCAGCACGTCCTTTCGGTAGTGTGGTCTCCAAAACTGAACACAGTACTCTAAGTGAGGCCTTTGTGCTTGTTTGAAAAGAGTTGCTGCGAATGGCTCATTTGTGATATGGCCACTGAATATAGCCTCAGTCAGAGAAATGGTCCATCTAGCCCAGGGTCCTGTCTTCACGGAGGTCAATCCAAGGGCTCCTTTTACTAAGCTGCGATAGCGTTTTTAGCACACACAGAATTTTAGCGCGCGCTAAACCCGTGCTACTCGGCTAGAACTAACGCCAGCTCAATGCTGGCATTAGCGTCTAGCACGTGCGGCATTTCAGCGCACGCTAAAACCGCTTTTGCAGCTTAGTAAAAGGAGCCCCAAGTCACAAGTACCTGGCAAAAACCCAAAGAGTTGCATGCCTTCAGGATTGCATCAAACATGCACCAAAAGATGAGCAAACAAGCTGCAGCAGTAGAGGAATTTGAAGAGCCCCAGTTGGCAAGGAGTTCACTGTGCCCCTCCAAATATAACAGTCTCAAGAAAGTGCTTTAGTGAAGGACTGTATTTATAAGCATCTTTTCAATCTATCAAGCCACTCTCTAGGGCAAGAATTTCGGCAATTCGGTGACTAAGCTTTAAAAGGATGTTGAAAACTCACTTATTTGCTAAATTTCATTGATAAGTTTTCTGTAATTCTCTGTGCGTGTACAGTATTACCTTTTGTTAACAGCATAGAACTGAGAGGTTTTGCGGTGTATAAATGGCTTGTTATGTTATGGATCACTGTCCTGCCAGGTTAAACCCCAAGGTTGCACATAGAAAATATTCACTGATCCACTATATATATTATGATTACTATAATACTGTGTATACTGGAATTTCTCTGATGAATCTAACAGAGATTGCAAAATAAAGCCATGCATCTTCTATGTTGAGCAGAAAATTGGGATCATATTCTTCTTCTCTGTTCCTTCACCTACATTGGCTCCCAATTAAATATAGAATGAAATTCAAAATATTAACCGTGGCTTTTAGATCATGGCATAACATAAGAACATACAAATTGCTACACAGGGACAGAACAAAGGTCCAAATCCAGGTTACAAGTACCTTGGCAAGATCTCAAGAGTAAGACAGATTTTATGCTACTTTTCTCAGGAATAAGCAGTGCATTTTCCAAAGTCATTCTTAACAACGGTTTATGGACTTTTAGAAAATTATCCAAACCTTTTTTCAGTCCCTGCTAAGCTAACTGGTTTTACAACATTCTCTAGAATTAAATTAGAGTTTTCTCCTATTTGTTTTAAATCTACTACTTAGTAGCTTCCTTGTGTGCCCCCCCAGGCCTTATATTTAGGTAAAGAGTAAAAATATGATTCATGTCCACTTGTTGCACTCAATTCAGTATTTACAAATCTCTATCCTTATTCTGCGTTGGTGGTAATTGAAATCACTCATTACTATAGTGTTGCTGGTTTGTCAGGTTCCCTAATTTGTTTTTTATTTTGTTTAAGTAGCATTCATTGTTTATTTTTTTAAATCTTATTTTATCAGACAAAAGTAGTTTAAAAAGCAAAAGGTATAATGCATTGCTCTGTCCATATTTCTAAGATGTAAGAAGTCAGCTCGGACTTTTCCATAGATTAAATTAGTCAACATCGATGAGGACATGCTAAGCGAAGAGGTGACCACTCAAACATCTGCCGATTTCATGCCCATCAATTAGTAACAACTTGCAATACACTTCAATAAGATTTCAACCTGTGGGATGGTAAACTGTAGACACGAAAGGGGATCAAACAGGGTTAATCCATTCTCACGAAAGAACGCTCAGGTGGAGGGTCCTACAGCCCCCTTACCATTCTTTCTTCCTCACACATGGAATTTGTTTCCTGTAGAACATTTTTATTCTGCTTAACTCTATTTCCTCTGTAATATAGTGCCACTCCCTCCAATTTTATGGACCCTGTCTTTGCAGTATAATTTGTACCTTGGTATCACAATATCCCATCCATTTATCCTTCTTCCACCAAATTTTTAAAATCTCTCTAGGTCAACTTTAGGTCCCTAAGTCCCACACTGAGCCTGTTTTTGTGTGTTTACTTTATTCTCAGTCCTAAGCTGAGTCTGCTTGTCTTATTCTGTAGCACTTGTGCTGTTTAAAATGTTCAGTTTGTTCCCCCTTGTTTTCATCTGTTTATAGCGGAAATTGTTACCATGATATTTTCAGTTTATTATTTATTTAGTTATTTATCCATTTATATGGTAAAATACCATATACTGTATCTACAGTTCACCTCTTCCACTGTAACAGTTAATTCTGTCAATATTATTTTGAGGCTTTTTGTTGTACCTGGCCTTAAACCAGGGATTTCCTAATAAAACTGGGATACAAGTTCAATATTAATTAAATGTAAAACTGTTTTATGTAACACCGTATGGAACACTCATTCAGCTTCTCTTGAACCGTATAGAATGTATAAGTTCAGTCGTGCCCAAACCTGTTGAAAAATGCTCATCTGATCTCTTATATCTCATTCCTGTATTTCCCTTAAAGCTGGAGTTCGTTGCCTAGTATAGAACTCAATAAATAAATTATGTAAACCTAAATCTTCTGGTTAAAACAATGTCTCTTAATCAAGAAAAATGCTTTCTGGAAATTCAATAGAATCTGAAAGAGATATAAGGAGTCTTACCTATAGACATCTACAATAGTGTCGGTTCCAACAACGCAGATGCCATACGTGGGACGCAAACTTGAGATGTGAATTGTTTTCCGTTGAGACATGTCTACCCTCAGCCTAGTAGGTATCAAAGGCAAACGTGTATTGAGGCTCCAGACTATGCACCTCTCTCCCATTCACTGATTGAACTGGTACCTCCTCCCTTCCCTACTAAAATATCATTAAGGTCATGTGTCAGTCTCTACCTGGCTAACTAATTAGAATGGAATGGAATGGAATGGTGAGGTGAAGTTTTGCATGACTCGCATTCATGACTCGATCTAGAGCTATAGTGTTTGGCAAAGGAATTTGAATTTTGGGATGCAGCTTGGGTTTGTAACTGGTCCAGAAAAGGCATGAGAAGGACATATATGTGGGTAAAAGGTATTTCATGAGGCTAAACATTGGAATATTGTCCCACAATGAGCAAACATTTATCTATGTTTTATGGGGCTCAAAATCAACTGTTTATGATTTATTTACTTTTGATTGACCATTTTGTCCAACAAATGGATCAAAGCGGTTTACATAAAATATAATAAAAAGAAAGGGATTCCATAATAAAATGATAGATTAAAGCAAACATTCACTACCCACATTTATACAAGAGAGAACCTCACATCCTGGTTCCTTCTCATATGTCTCCTTCAGAGCTAGCATCCGAAGTGCTGTTGAATCTCAAATATCTAAGTGATCAAATGCTTTAGTACATAGGTGAGTTTTAAGCAGTGCTTTAAATTTTGTAAATGTAGATTCTTGTTGAATATAGGGTGGGAGATCATTCCATGGTTTAAGCCCTATGAAGGAAAAAGCAGAACTTCTTGTAGATTCATAGAATGCTTTTTTAGGGCCAGGAAGTACTAAACAATTGGCATCTAATGAATGGAGGGCACGTTTAGGGGTATAAAGAATAATTAAAGATGAAAGATAAGATGGTTGATCAGTAAGGTAAGTTTGCGTGCGAGACACAAAATTTAAAAAATGCGAGCTAATATAATCGAAATAAAGGGGACACACAATCAAATTTTTGAGCATGACGTAGTAGACAGATGGCAGTATTTGAAGTGTTTGTGTTTTAATTGGATGTTTGTGATTTCTGCGTAGGCTGAATTTAATTTTGAGATAAGGATATGCATTAAAGCGTGAAAACTTTTAAAGTTCAGAAATGAACGGAGTTGACATAAAATGAAAAAAAAAACCCACCTCAGATTGAATTGTTCAAGAAATGTGTTCTTGAAATGATAAGTTGGAATCAAGTGTTACCACAAGATACTTGAACCTGTAACTTTTTGAAGGGGTCTCTGAAACTGCACTAGTTGTGGTAATGAGCTAGAAATCCAGCAAGCTACTGTTTTTTTCTGGACTCTGTAGAAGTAGATGGTTCTGTAACCATTCAGAAACTGCAAAGAGACATGCCTGAAGGGGATTCAATTTAGATTACAGGGAGAAACAGGAAAAAATAGTTAAGAATTTTATATTAAAGGAGTCTATCAATATAGCCACCAACTTTGAAACCAACACGCTCTTCTTCCAAATTTGCTTTTACCAGATTGAACAGGTAAGGTGACAAGATGCATCATTACATTACATTGGTGTCTTCTATCCCAATTCCTTTTAGTTCTAGGTGGTTTACAACAAGAATTGGCCTGGGCATTCCCAGGGAGATTGCAAGGTTAATAGATGTAGTATGCGCCCTTGCCTGACGCCATGTTTTATTGGAAACCAATCAGTGTTGCCGTATTCAGTTCTCACTGCAGCTTCTTGATTTCATGTAGGCTCTTTATCAATTGAGTTATGTGTTTGGGGATTCCCATTTGTTTTAGAGTTCTCCATAGTTTATTGGTTTATTGTGATCCACACAGTCAAAAGTCAATGAAGCAAAGGTATAAGGGTTTTGGTATTCTGTGCTCTTCTCCAATATCCATCTAACATTGGCAATAATGTCTCTTGTTCCTCGACCTTTGCTATATATAAACAAATATATGCAAATGATACAACACTCATCGCTAGCAGCAAAGAAGACATGCTGTATCTAATGAGAAAAATCAAAGCCGAAAGTCATGACATGGGATTAGAACTGAACATAAACAAGACAAATTCATGAATATGGAAAATGATGAAGATTTTGAACTTGAAGGTGATAGAATAGAAGTTGTAAAGGATTTCAATCAAAGAAGCAACTAGTAGGGAGGAAATACTCTGCAGATTAGCACTTGGTCACTCTTCAATTAACACTCTTGACAAAGAATTGAAAGGCAAGGAGTTAACACACCAAACGAAGATCAGACTTGTCCACGCACTCATTTTCTCAGTAGTCAGTTAAGGATGCGAAAGCTGGATGCTACAGAAACAAGACAGAAAGAAGATTGACTCATTTGAGCTTTGGTGCTTGAGAAGGATTTTAGGCATGCCATGGACTGCCAAAAGAACTAACAAATTGATTCTGGAAAAGATCAAACTCAAAGCTTAGATGATAAAGTTGTGACTGCTTTATTTTGGTCATACCATCAGAAGAGAGAGATCATTGGAGAAGATCGAAGGAACCAGGTGAAGAGGGCAACCTGCAATCAGATGGCTTGACACGTTGAAAACAACCATGGGGATGATGCTGGAGGACCTTTCCAGACTAGCACAAAACTGATTTCTTTTTAGATCCACAGTTCATCAAGTCACTAGGACTCGAGCATGAGTCGATGGCACCTAACAACAACAATCAATATAGCTAGAGGATGTTAAAGAGGAGCAGGGAAAGCAAAGACCTTGGGGTACCCCACATATAAGTTCTATTTCTGCTGAAATATTTGACCCAATAGAAAGGAAGAGAACCAATCCCAGACAGAGCAAAGATATTCACTTTCCAGATCCGAGATGCAATTTACCATCTCCCCCTACCACAGATGGACAACCTATTCCTTACAGCAACTGTCAAAATGCTCAAATTTTCAATTCTATACTCTTTTATAAATCGCATACTCCATGCTTCATGCATCAACATTTGCAATACACTGAAACCTTCCGCCCAATGTGCAGGGGAAGCTAAAAAAAATCAAACAAGATGCTAAGAATTATTATTTTAAAAAAAAGGATGGTTAACAAAACTAAGAATGTTAGAATGTGATAATGCCTCCGTATCGCTCCATGGTGCAACCTCACCTTGAGTATTGCATTCAATTCTGGTCACCTTATCTCAAAGATATATAGCAGAACTAAAAAAAGATTCAAAGAAGAGTGACCAAGCTGATAAAGGGGTTGGAACTCATCTCATATTGAGCTTGGAAAAGAGACAGTTGAGGGGAGATACGATTGAAGGCATTGAGCTCTCAAGTGCTTCATTAGGGATTATGAATTTCTTGATAATTATTTGCCCCTCTCTACTGTACAAGGGAGGCCTGGGTTGGGAGGGACTACAGAGGAGCTGAATAAAGCAGGCTAGTAAAATGGTGATTAATTATATAGTACAATTAGAAATAATTAGATAGCAATTAGAGCCAAAAATGCATTCCATTCCCAGGCTTCATCTAGTGAACAGATTCCTCACAGAGAATGTTTGTGAAAGAAAGTTTGATGCACTAGAGCTCTGTCTAAGATAATGTTTTTATTAGTAACTCTTGGCAATCTGATCATAAGGAGGCAAAGTAACTTATTAAAACATGAGAGCTGCCATAGTGGAACAGACCAAAGGTCCATCAAGCCCAGTATCCTGTTTTCAACCCTGTTAAGTTAACTGATTTCATAACATTCTCTGGCAACAAATTTCAGAATTTAATTACAAACTGAGTGAAGAAATATTGTCTCTAGTTTGTTTTAAATTTGCTAGCATTCCCCTAGTTCTAGTATTTTTGGAACCAGTAAACAAACGATTCACATCTACACTTTCCACTCCACTTAGTATTTTATAGACCTCTTATGGCCATCTTTTCTCAAAGCTGGAGAGCCCTCGCCACTTTAGCCTTTCCTCATAGGGAAGTCACTCATCCCTTTTATCAGTTTTGTTGCCGTTCTCTGTGCCTTTTCTAATTCTGCTATATCTTTTTTGAGATGCAAAGAAACATATAAACATGATGGCAGATAAAGGCTAAATGACCCATCCAGTCTGCCCATCCACAGCATCCACTATCTCCTCCTCTCCCTAAGAGACCCCATGTGCCTGTCCCACACTTTCTTGAGTTCAGATACAGTCTCTATCTCCACCACCTCTACCGGGATACCATTCCACGCATTTACCATCCTTTCTGTAAAAACGTATTTTCTTAGATTACTCCTGAGCCTATCACCTCTTAACTTCATCCTAGGCCCTCTCATTCTGGACCTTCCTTTCAAAATGAAAGAGATTCACCTCATGCATATTTATGCCATATAGGTATTTAAATGTCTCCATCATATCTCCCCTCTCCTGCCTTTCCTCCAAAGTATACAAATTGAGATCTTTAAGTCTGTCCCCATGCTCCTTATGACGAAGACCATGCACCATTTTAGTATCCTTCCTCTGGACCAACTCCATCCTTTTTATCTTTTTGAAGGTTCAGCTTCCAGAATTGTACACAATATTCTAAATGAGGTCTCACCAGAGTCTTATACAGGGGCATCAATACCTCCTTTTTCCTACTGGCCATACCTTTTCCTATACACCCTAGCATCCTTCTAGCTTTCGCCGTTGCCTTTTCAATCTGTTTAGCCACCTTAAGATCATCACCCACTATCGCACACAAGTCATATTCCTCTTTCATGCACAAAAGTTCTTCACCCTATAAACTGTACTGTTCCCTCAGGTTTTGCAGCGCAAATACATGACCTTGAATTTCTTAGCATTAAATATTAGCTGCCAAATTTCAGACCATTCTTCAAGCTTCTCTAGGTCCTTCTAGGTCTATTGCAGATTTTGGCCTCATCCACAAATAGGTAAATATTACCTAATAGCCCTTCAGCAATATTGCTTTCAAAAATCTTAAAAAGAGAAGGCCCAAGAACTGAACCATGTGGCACACTACTGGTAACATCCATTTTCTCACAGAGATCTCCATTGACTATTACCTTCTGTCGCCTTCCACTCAACCTGTTCCTCACCCAATCCATCACGTGAAGATCACCTGGTGCGAAGGTAGTGGACCTCACACATCACCTAGGTAAGATTTTAGATGGTGCTGGGGAGGAACCTGCTGTCTTGGTGCATGTGGGTACCAATAACATAGGGAAATGTGGTAGGGAGGTTCTAGATGCCAAATTTAGACTCTGAGGTAGGAAGTTAAAATCCAGAGCCTCCAGGGTAGCATTCTCAGAAGTGCTCCCTGTTCCACATGCAGGACCCAAGAGACAGGCAGAGCTCTGGAGTCTCAATGTGTCGATGAGGCGATGGTGCAGGGAGCAGGGTTTTAGATTTGTTAGGAGCTGAGAACCTATTCGGCAAAATGGACTCCACCTTAACCAGGGGTGAACCAGGCTGCTGGCATCAACATTAAAAAGGAGATAGAGCAGCTTTTAAACTAAAAAGTGTGGGAAGACCGATAGTCTCTCAAAAGAGCATGGTTTGGGACAAAGTATCTTTAAAAAATGTCACCCTAAATTGGAATAACAATACTGTAAATAAGACTTCTCAATATATATGGAACTGAAAGTATAAATATATAAAATGCATCTATATAGATGCATCTGTATAGATGCAATTTATATATTTATACTTTCAGTTCCATGTATATTGAGAAGTCTTATTTACAGTATTGTTAGTCCACAATTTTGACCTCTCTATTCTTCAACTATTTTGTAAGTCCTCTCCACCCAGCACATTTGATCCTAAATTGGAATGACAAGATCATGATTGCAATGGGAGTAAAAACCCTACGTGATAATGCTAGCTATGGCTGATCCTAGTTCCTTTCCCCTTCTGGGTCTTGATTTTGCTGCATAGCCTACTAGTACTTTATCACTTTTTATAGCATAAACACATAGGAGTCCCTGATCCACAGAGCTTATTTAACACAGAGAAACAGGACAAACAGGAGATTAGGGAGTTTCATTTAATATGGAAATGACTAAATAACAAGTCCTGGTCTGCTCAGGTGCTAATTGTCATCTGCTATCTTTAAAACCAAGCACGGTACCAAAAGATTGGAAGATGGCCAACATAATGCCAGTTTTTTAAAAAGGTTCCAGAAGTGATCTGGGAAATTATAGACACGTGAACCTGACATAGATGCTGAAAGGGGTTATAGCTGAACTGCTCCAATTAATAGCCAATCTGTTGATCAAGAAAGATTCCAGAAGACTGGAAAGTGGCAAATGTTACACCAATCTTCATGAAAGGTTTGAGGGGAGATCCAGGTAACTACAGACCAGTGAGTCTGACTTCGGTACCGGGAAAGATGGTAGAGGCGCTGATAAAGGATCACATCATCGATCACCTTGACAGACACAAACTGATGAGGACCAGCCAGCACGGCTTCAGCAAAGGAAGATCTTGCTTGACAAACTTACTGCACTTCTTTGAAGGAGTAAATAGATAGATAGACAAATGTGACCCGGTCAACATCGTAAATCTGGATTTTCAGAAGGCGTTTGCCAAGGTTCCGCATGAACGACTACTTTGGAAAATTGCGAACCATGGAATCGAGGGTGATATACACACATGGATTAATGGACAATACTCGGACTGGAAAAGCATCACGAGAGGAGTGCTGCAGGATTCGGTGCTCGGGCCTGTGCTCTTCAACATATTTATAAACGACCTAGAACTTGGCACGATGAGTGAGGTGATTAAATTTGCGGATGATACAAAGTTATTCAGAGTAGTGAAGACACAGAAGGATTGCGAAGACCTACAAAGAGACATAAATACGAGGAATGGGCCGCAAAATGGCAAATGAGGATAAGGGCAAGGTGATGCATGTTGGTAACAAAAATTGTATGCACGAATACAGGATGTCTCGGAGAGAGCCCTCAGGAAAGAGACTTGAGAGTACTTGTAGACAAGTCAATGAAACCGTCCGTGCAATGTGCGGCGGCGGTGGCTAAAAGGGCTAACAGAATGCTAGAAATGATTAAGAAGGGGATCACAAACAGATCTGAAAAGGTTATCATGCCTTTATACCGGGCCATGGTACGCCTCCACCTGGAATACTGCGTCCAACACCGATCACCGTACATGAAAAAGGACATAGTACTACTGGAAAAGGTCCAGAGAAGAGCGACAAAAATGGTTAAGGGACTGGGGGAGTTGCCGTTCAACGAGAGGCTAAAGAAACTCCTCCACTTCTCCCTTGAGAAGAGAAGACTGAGAGGGGACATGATCGAAACATTCAAGATATTGAAGGGAATTGACTTAGTAGAGAAAGAGAGACTGTTCACCCTCTTCAAGGTGAAGAGAACGAGAGTGCACACACTGAAGTTAGAAATAAAAAGATTCCGTACAAATGCAAGGAAGCTTTTCTTCACCCAGAGAGTTGTAGAAACCTGGAATGCTCTTCCAGAGGCTGTTATAAGGGAAAATACCCTTCAGGGATTCAAGACAAGGTTAGATAAGTTCCTACTGGAACAGAACATACGCAAGTAAGGCTAAACTCTAATAGGGCACTGATCTTTGACCTAAGGGCCACCGCGTGAGCGGACTGCTGGGCACGATGGACCACTAGTCTGACCCAGCAGCAGTAATTATTATGTTCTTAAAATGACAGAACATATACGTAATCATGGATTAATGAGACAAAGCCACCATGGATTTAGTCAAGGGAAATTTTGCCTCACTAACCTACCGCATTCCTTTGAAGGGGTGAATAATCATGTGGATAAAGGTGAATCAGTTGATATTGAGTATCTGGTTTTTGAAAAGGCATTTGACAAAGTACCTCATAAAAAATTTCTGAGACAATTAGAAAATCATGGGATAGGAAATAAAATATTTTAGGTGAAGAACTGGTTAAAATGTAGAAAGCAGAGAACAAGCTTAAATGGTCAGTAATATCAATGACAAGACAAGACAAGAGGAGGCGACAGGAGTGGATTTTTTGTATGAACTCAGAAGAACCCAAGGGACTAAAAGCTAAAATCGAGTGGCACTTGTTTTTTTAGATTCAACGAGGATTCAGATATCCTAAAAATTTTACAACAGTTACAGCAGTAGATCAGAGAGGGTCATAATGCCGCTTTATAGAGCAATGGTCAGACCCCATTTGGAATACTGCGTCCAACATTGGTCTCCAACCTAAAAAAGGATATAAAACTGCTGGAGAGGGTGCAGAGACGAGCAACGAAACTAGTAAATGGTATGGAGAAACTGGAATATGAGGCTCGACTTAAGAGACTGGGATTGTTCTTCCTTGAGAAAAGGAGACTGCGAGGAGATATGATCGAGACCTTCAAAATACTGAAAGGAATCGACAAAATAGAGCAGAAAAAATTATTTACATTGTCCAATTTGACACGGAAAAGAGGACACGGAATGAAGCTAAGGGAGGGGGGGGGGGACAAGTTCAGGACAAATATCAGGAAGTTCTGCTTCACGCAGAGAGTGGTTGACACCTGGAATGCTCTCCCAGAGGAGGTTATTGCGGAATCGACCGTCCTAGGATTCAAAAGCAAACTAGATGCACATCTCCTTACGAGAGGCATAGAAGGATATGGGTGACTCAAAATTATGCCAGGTGTACACCTGGTAGGGCCTCCGCTTGTGCGGATCGCCGGATTTGATGGACCAAAGGTTTGATCTGGAGATGGCGCTTCTTATGTTCTTATCTTCTTTAGATTATACTGCAAGTGTAAAGGAATTAAAGTGACCCCTGGAGTGGGTGATTTTGCCACACATGGCACATGTCGGGTCCTTTAATAAAAATAAATTTGGTTGCCCCACCCTTGAAGCCCCTGGGTGCTTTTGCTTTTGGTTACATATACTTTGATTCTCTCTCTTCACTGGCTGCTTGATAAATACTAAGCATTATTCCACAAATAATTATCATATATGTAGGACTCAGTCATATATAACACTGTAAGCATTCAAGCACACACAGTAGAGAAATAATTATGAGTTATGTGATGATGGAGGAGCGAAAGATAATTGTTTGAAATCTCTTGTACTACATCATGTGGCATCTCAGCTGGGAAGAATTCCAGCTAAGTGGATCCGTAAAACACACGAGTCTGTTGACTTGATAAACTAATAAACAGCTTTACAAAACCCAACTACTTGATCACGAATTAGACAATAGGGCTTTGCCTGATCACCTAAGAGCCAGGTTTCTGTTAACTTTGAAAAAAAGATCCAGGCTAAAATCCCGCTTATTTGCATCACGTCATCCTGCGCTTTCACTCTCTCTAATCCCATCTAATGCCACCCTGCCCTGTGATTTCTCTAATCTCTTGAAATGACTCCATACCCTCTTGTGATCTTCCTCATCCCTCTTCTGGCTTCATACCAGTTTGCTCTCTAATCCTTCTAATTCCAGACACTCCTTCCTCTTGCTCTCTAATGCTGCCAAACATAGTAACATAACATAGTTGGGACTGATAGGGAAAATTTCTAACAGTACCTGATTATTCTTCAATGTACTGTAAACCACTTTGGGTGAATCTCTTCATGAAAAGGTGATACATAAATAAATCCCAGGAACTGAAAATAGTAACATAGTAAATGACGGCAGATAAAGACCTATGTGGTCAATCCAGTTAACCCAACAGTCACATCCATTATCAACAGTTTAGCATATTATTACAGGGACAGACCATAGGTTCAACAAACCCGGCATCCTGTTTCTAGCAATGCCCAACCCAGGTCACAAGTACCTGGCAAGATCCCAAGTAGTAAAACAGATTTTATGCTGCTTCTCCTAGGAATAAGCAGTGGATCTCCCCAAGTCCATCTCAATAATGGCCTATGGACTTTTCTTTTAGGAAATGATCCAAGCCTTTTTTAAACCCTGCTATGCTAACTGCTTTCACCACATCCTCTAGCAACCAATTCCAGAGATTAATTACATTGTGTATGATGAAATATTTTCTCTGGTTTGTTTTAAATCTACCACTTAATACCTTAATATCATAGCTCCTACTCCTGGTATTTTTGGAAAGAGTAAACAAGCAACTCACATCTACCTGCTCTACTTCACTCACAACCTTGCAGTCAGCTGCTTGACCTGCTCTGTCTCACAGCCCTCTATTGTTCCTTCTCTGGCTGCCTCCTTTCCCCCAAATTTCTTTGATATGACTTTAATAGACCAAGTTACCAACTGTGCTCTGTTTTGGACTCCATCAACCCCTTGAAGCCAATATCACATCATTCTATTAAACATCAGTCTTGGCACAGGTTTGGCAGGTTTGACTCAGGTTTGGCAGGCTGAGAGATGCTGTCTGCACATGAGGATTAAACTCATCTATAAATTTTACCCTGTGAAAGTAACAGAAGCTCAAAGCTAGGCAAACTGCCCTAAAACATTTTTCTATTATCTCTTCTTTGACCTCTGCTCTTCCCCATCTCATCTCTGATGTTTTGCATGCATTTATTTTGCCAGCTTTGGCAACCGACTCAGAAACCAACATCTTTAATACCTTAGTATGTATCGAGTGGTGTTATTCTGACTTTCCCACAGTTTCTTTTGCTTTGGTTTCACCATTTACTGTGGATCTACTGGGTTTTCTTCTTTTGGTACTGAATTTTATAATCTTATGTATTGTATGGATTTTATGAAAAGCAGTCTGCAGTATGAAAATCTATCTTACTTCAGCCTGTTGTAATTTTTTAATGTGATCTCCTCCCTGCTTCCCCTAAGTCTGTCTCAGTAGCAGACAATGGACTTTTCTTCCAAGAACTTGTCCAAACATTTTTTTGAACCAGCTACGCGCTGTTATCACATCCTCTGGTAATAAATTCCAGAGCTTAACTATTCTGTGAGTGAAAAAAAATAAATGTCCTCTTATTGGTTTTAAAGTATTTCCCTGTAATTTCATCGAGTGTCCCCTAGTGTGTAATTGTTGACAGAGTGAAAAATTGATCCACTTGAACCCGTTCTACTCCACTCAGGGTTTTGTAGACTTCAATCATATCTCCCCTCAGCCATCTTTTTTCCAGGCTAAAGAGCCCTAACCCTTTTAGTTTTTCCTCATACGAGAGGCATTCCATCCCTTTTATCATCTTGGTGGCTCTTCATTGAACCTTTTCTAGCGCCATTTTTCAGATGTGCATCTGTCTATCTTTTTGAACCATTTTTGATAAAAACTGCACACCACAAGCCATTGGCATGTAAGAAGGACCAGCATTTTTAGCAGACTGTCCCAGCAGAGCAATGAGGCACCATAGGGGGCACTGAAGTGAACTTCACACAAAAAGACTGAGATCCACATTTTGCCACAATTCTCTTATAGTGTATGGTGAACCCTCCAAAACCCACCCACGATCTACAGGACCCAACTGCAACAGCAACAGCCCTTGTGCTTGTAGGTGTCATCTATACGTAGGTACGGTGGGAGTAGGGTGTGGTTTGGAAGGCTCCCATAGTCTACCCTCTCTTCAGTTCACTACACTGCCTACCAGGCTACTCCAAGAACTTGCTTGCTAGTCTCTAGGACTGAGTGGCCATAACATCTGAAGCTACCAAACAGGCACCTTTGGGGGGGTAGGAGGAGGTCCCTGACCACTGGGGGAGTGTGGGGAAGTCATGTTTACATCCCTTCAATCGTCATCTGGTCAGTTAGGGCACCTTTTTTGAACATACTAATTATTAAAACAGGTCTAGCCCCAACGTCCAAACTGTACCCTGGACATAATATTAAATGTTTCATTATGGCAGAAAAATGTACAACTTTCAAAATTAGCAATAACCTCATGATTAATAAAAATTAAAAAATAATAATTATAGAAATAAGTGCGCTCAGTGCTCTTACACTCGGTCAAATAAACTAAAGACCTATGACCTGGAGAGCCATCATCGCGTCACTATGTTCTCCTGTCTCACATGTGCTGATACTGAAATGATTTTCTTTGTACCCCACATCAAACACAATAGTAATAAAAACTTTACTTATCTTAATGATGAGAATTCATAAAGGTAAGGCTAAAGCTTTATAGCTTGTACACGACGATGTCAATACCTTGGGTCCAATAGGTCCAAAATCCCAAACATTGTGAAAAAAGTGAAAACAATGGCTCCTGTTTATAATTAGCAAGTCATGCGGTTTGAACGCTGTACTAGGAATCATCAGCATCTTTTTTCACATCAAGCAGCAGCAAGGGGCAAAGACTTAGGGCTCCTTTGATCAAGGTGTGGTAGGCGGTTAACGTGCGGAATACCGCGCGTTCAACTGCCTGCCGCGCTAGTCGCTAACACCTCCATTGACGAGGCGTTAGTTTTTAGGCTTGCCGCGGGGGTTAGTGCATGATGAAATGTCCAATGCGCTAACCCCGTAGCGCGTCTTGATAAAAAGAGCCCTTAGATCAACTGCTTCTTTTGACTGAAATGTATGGAGAATTTAGAAACATCTAAAAACACATTTATTTTTGAAGTACTTAGGTAGTTAATTTGTAAAATTTTATATTATGTAATTATAGATTTTTAGAGTTTTTAGCTATTGGTTCTTTACTCTCTAATCTTCTTCTGCTTTTAATGTATTTTAAATTATGTAAACCGCATAGAACTTCACGGCTTTGCAGTATATAAATAAACTGTTGTTGTTATTATTATTATTATTATAATCTTTGTGGATTTATTGATTGATTTTTGTTGTTTTGGATTTTGGTCATGACTGGAGTGCTTTATTTTGGCTCTGAGGCATTGGTAGAATGAGGCATTATGACATCACAATCTCGGCTCTGGAATGTTGCTATTCTTTGGGTTTCTGCCAGGTACTTGGGATTACTCAAATGTCAGAGGGGAAAGCTATGGACTTGTTTGGGAAGGATGCAGAGTGGGTTAGTCACTGTTGGAAACAGGATACTGGGCTTGATGGACCTTTGGTCTGATCCAGTATAGCAGCTCTTATGTTCTTATGTGAGCCAAGTATAGGACAATCCAGCCATTGTGATGTCACTGATGAGGTTGGCTCTGAGGCATTGATGGAATGAGGTATTATGACATCACAATCTCAGCTCTGGAATGCTGCTACTCTTTGGGTTTCTACCAGGTACTTGGGACCTGGGTTGACCACTGTTGGAAACAGGATACTGGGCTTGATGGACCTTCGGTCTGTCCCAGTATGGCAACTGTTATATTCTCATGTGATCCAAGTCTAGGACAATCAAGCAATTGTGACATCACCGATGTGTTTGGCTCTTAGGCATTGGTGGAATGAGGTATTATGACATCACAATCTCAGCTCTGGAATGTTGCTACTCTTTGGGTTTCTGCCAGGAACTTGGGACCTGGGTTGGCCACAGGATACTGGGCTAGATGGACCTTCAGTCTGTCCCAGTATGGCAGTTCTTATATTCTCATGTGAGCCAAGTATAGGACAATCCAGCCATTGTGACATCAGTGATGAGTTTGGCTCTTAGGCATTGGTGGAATGAGGTATTATGACATCACAATCTCAGCTCTGGAATGCTGCTACTCTTTGGGTTTCTGTCTGATACTTGTAACCTGGGTTGGCCACTGTTGGAAACACGATGCTGGGTTTGATGGACTTTCGATCAGTCCCATTTTTGCCTTTGGATTCTAAACTTCTAAAAAGAGAATTAAAATATGATATTCTATTTCAACTAGAGGCTGGTTTTTATGGCTTTATTATGAGCAGTGAAGTGTTTTTGTAAAACTGAGTTGGCTAAATGTTCTTTTCTCTGCATCATCTCCTTTTGTTAACCAGTTTCCTAGTTATTTTTCTGGTGGACTGATGTGGAAATGGATTTTGCCCCAACACTCACTAGAGTCAAAAGTTACATTCCAGAAAAGACAAGTTCAGTCAACTCTGCCATTAGTCCTAAGGGAGGATTTTTGCTAATATGTTGCATACATTCCAGAAAAACCAGTTTAAAATGATGGCTGCAAATCATATTTAAAATGGTGAAGACCAATGATGAAATATGGAATGTGAAACCAGTTAAGAGCATAGTGATGGGATGATGATCGCAGGGTCATTAACCCTTTGATGCTCATTCAGTTTGCGTTGACTTTTTTATTTTTGTGATAGAGATGGGATGGGGTTTGGAGTTCTGTCAGAATAGTGAGCTTGGATTAAAAAGGAGCATTTCAGATGTTATATAAGAGGAGGAGAGGCTGAAGTAGGGACACTGGGTACCAGATCACTGGTACCACCCATCCATCCTTTAAGGGAACAATAGTGTGACAATAAAGTGGGGGTGGGAAGAGCGGAGGGAAGGTGTGAGGTGACAGCGATATGCAAAAGGCCCATTTTAAGCAGAACACTGACAATGGAGTTGAGATTTCCAAGTTGGGATGTGCTGATTCTTTTGGTATTTTCAGAAAAGCTCTGTCAGCTTCCAGAGATTTTTGGTAAAATACTTATAGGGAAATAAAGTGCGACACGTAGAGTCATTTCTCAATCTGAACCTGCAGAAAAGGTCACATTTTCCAGACATAAGAGCCACCACTTCCGCTTGACACTGCTGACAAGTCCTGGTTCACATACATGTATGTCTAAATGTCGATTAAAAATGTAGCAAGGCCACATTTTGTGCGTGTGTATTGGGGGGGAGTGGAAGAGATTAGAGGCAGAAATAAGCAACAGGGGATTAAGAAGAATTATTCCCTTAATCTCCTGTGTAAAACTTTGGATGTAATGAGCACTTTCTAAAAATCTGTGCCTGTATCTGAGCTGCTGCAAAACCCCAGAGCAGAACCATTCCCAGAGCCCAAAATCTATTACAGTCTACTACATACAATAAATTCCTTAGGGAAAATCACTTAATACCTAGATATAGGAACTAAGAAACCGTAGCAAGCATTTATGCATTTACCAGGATCAACTGGCCAGACTGCAGCTCTCCGTTGACTTCCTTTTGCCCATGCTAGGAGAAGACATAAGAACATACTGGAACAGACCGAAGATCCTGTTTCCAACAGTGGCCAACCAGTCCCAAAATTTAGCTAGATCTCAGTAGTAAAACAAGATTTTATGCTGCTTATCCTAGGAATAAGCAGTGGATTTCCCCCAAGCCATCTCAAGAATGGCCTTTGGACTTCTCTTTTAGGAAATTATCCAAACCTTTTTTAAATCCCACTAAGCTAACTGATTTCACCATATTCTCTGGCAATGAATTCCAGAGTTTAATTGCATGTTGTGTGAAGAAATAATTTCTCCAGTTTGTTTTAAATACCTGTATCAATCCTGTTCCATATAGCACACACACACCTTTGTCCCCTCCTGATCCTGCTTCATTCATTCTTCCTTGTGATTGGTTGGGGCATAGAGGTTTACCACCTGATAAAGACTCGTATCATTTAGCGATCAAGAATATGATTTTGAGCCACTTTTCCAGCAGACTGTTTTTATTAGAGATCACATCATTTTAGCCACTGGTATTTAATTGTATGTGCTCAAACTAGAAGGGGTGGGGGGTGGGGGAGACAGAACAAGAAAACAAGAGAGTGGACAGAATAAAAGGCTGAGGTTGAGGGGATGAGAAAAAGAAGTGGACAGACAGGAAAGGGAAAGGTGATGGGACTTTATGTGGTTATATGTTCAAAGCAGTTTACTTATTTTGTGTCTGGGACAATGACAAGTCTGACTTGGTGTCTGCTCCTGACCTTTCAGGTAATAAGACTCCTGCTTCCCCCCCCCCCCCCCCCCAGCGGCAGAGACGGAGCTTCACACCTGTTCTCTGAAGTAGGAAATGACATCAGAAGGGGGCCGGATGAGTAGAGGACAGGCTGCGAGATTGGCAGCAGATGGCTGGTGGGAAACGCTGGGCCCTCCAATTGCTCTGGACCCTTGGCCAATGCCCAGTTGCCTTTATAGTACATAAAGTCTGACCGTTTGAGAGGAGCACAGCATTGTAATTGAAATTGTAATTCCTGGTGATGGCCAGCTTCTTATTAACTTGGAAATCACATTGAATTTCTATTGGGGTATATTAGTGAAATGTAATATTATGTTTAAACTATGCTCTCTAATTTTCCTGATTTTTGCATGGCTAATCTCCTAGCTATATGTTTCTAATTAATGACTTATCAGAGAGAAACTCACGTCCAGAGAATTAAAAAAATTTTCACTATCCAAGCCTTACACAGCCTCAGCACTGAGGTTGTGGGTTCAAACCCACGCTGTTCCTTCTGACTTTGGGCAAATCGCTTCATTCCCCCCTTGCCCCAGGTACATTAGATAGATTGTGAACCCACTGGGACAGACAAGGAGAAATGCCAACTGTTCTGAGCTCCCTTGGGAGTAAAGTATAGAAAACTGAATAAGTGAAAAAATAAGACTGAATCAATGGAATGAGTTACCACATACAATAAGATATCAGGCAAACTATAGTAAATTTTGGAAATGGTTATGAAATAATATAAGGGGTTTTATTGTTAAATTCGTGATGATCCTGGCAGTCCCCAGACTAGAGGCAAATATATAGGATTTAAATATCACAATATAATGTAATGTAAAGCTTCAGGCACAGAAAGGTTGAGGTTAAGTGGCTTCTTTGTAGTCACACAAGAGTCCGTGACTCAGAGGAAACAGATTATGAAGAATGAAAGACACAACTTTACTGTAAATGATTATTCTCTTCTGATTTTGTAGGATAGAGATGAAACTGTTTAATTGTGAAGATTATCACTGTGACATGTTGGTTAAAGGTATATTATATCATCAGCGAATCCCTGGGGTAAATTCTGACTTGCCCTTCCAAGGCTGACACTTTGTATCCACAGCTTCGGTTCCCGTCTATTCGCTCCTTTGACGGTAGAAACAAATAACAATTAGTTCTACTCCTGCCTAATCCAAAATAACATTTTACACGTTATGCATTAAAACCTGAGAGCAGGACAGCTGTGCTCCTTTCAAAGAAGATAGGAGACAAGCGTGCACTATATGTTGGTGCTCTTAGACATGAGCTTGGTGGGGTCTGTGGAATCCCAGGAAACCAAGAGTCCAGATTGCCCCCATCAGCCACAGCTCAGTGACATGTTATGAGAATGTAAGAACAGCCTTACTGGGTCAGGCCAATGGTCTCCTGGATACAGTCCCCCCCCCCTCATATGCCTGATTATTATTTAAATTTGTGGTAGAATGTTAAATAGAAATTGAAAATAATGTGTCTTCAATAAAGTTTTATATTTTGGAAAAGAGAGTTCATTGCGAATAATTTGTGGTAAACTTTTCCAAGGTAATAGTGCCAAAAAAACAAACCTGTATTACTCAGAAATAGCTATGAAGAAGAAAAAAAAAATTAAATTGAATCAGGTTGGGCAGACTGGATGGACCATTCTGGTCTTTATCTGCCATCATCTACTATGTTACGAGTCGATTGATAATGGGCTCCCTTAGGTGATGGAAGGACTGATCTCTGAGTGTCTAATGGCCGCATGAAATGATTACAGATACTAAGTAAGTCGGGGGACTTCTATTTTTCTATTTTCTAATTTGAATTAATTAGATGTTCTACCAATGCGGTCTATCAAATGTAAAATAAACTTGGAATCTTGGTAAAGCTTTAAATGCCAAACAAAGAATTTTGTATTAACGTAGAGCAAAATCTTTTCCAGAGAAAGGAAAATGGTAAAACCAGAAGGCATAATCTGAGGTTGAGGAATGGTAGACTCAAGAGTAATGTTAAGGAAATTCTTCTTTACAGAGAAGGTGGTTGATGCCTGGAATGCGTTCCCGAGGGAGGTGGTGGAGAGGAAAATGGTGACAGAGTTCAAAAAAGTGTGGGATGAACATAGATGATGTCTAATCAGAAAATAATGGTATATATTGAAGAACTAAGGCCAGTACTGGGCAGACTTGCAAGGTCTGTCACGAATATGGCCATTTGGTTGAGGATGGGCTGGGATGGTTTAGATGAGCTGGAGTGAGCTTTGACGGAGACTCCAACAGATGCACAATACCAGGTAGAGCCAATAGTATCCTTTCTTTAACACCTGGCTTGTCTGAGGATCAAAAGAGAGACTACCTTCAAACAGAACTCCCACGTCATGGAATGTTTTAACTAGTATCCAAAAGTCTGATTGAGTCAGTTGGTGCTGAGAGCGTCCCACTGATCCAGTAGGTTCTTATTTTATTAGGATTATTCACTAGTCCCCGTGATGATAACCAATTAGCAATGGTTGAAACACATAATTGGAGAGGACTTAAATCGATGTTATGTGGTAGAACAGGGAATACCAATAGGATAGTGTCTGCATTCCCATAATCCTTAATGTTCAGTTCAAGGGTAAGTGTCACTACATAAGAACATAAGCAATGCCTCTGCTGGGTCAGACCTGAGGTCCATAGTGCCCAGCAGTCAGCTCACACGGTGGCCCAATAGGTCCAGGACCTGTGCAGTAATCCTCTATCCATACCCCTCAATCCCCTTTTCCAGCAGGAAATTGTCCAATCCTTTCTTGAACCCCAGTACTCTACTCTGCCCTATTACGCCCTCTGGAAGCGCATTCCAGGTGTCCACCACATGTTGGGTAAAGAAGAACTTCCTAGCATTCGTTTTGGTGCTTAGGAAAATATTAAATAGTAAAGGTGATAAAACAGAGCCCCAAGGAACACCACAGTTCAAACTAAAGGATGAAGAAAAAGTAGTGGGAGAAGTGTATAATCTGAACAATGTAAACCATTTCAATACTAAGCCCAAGATGCCAATTGACTGTAGATTGTTAGTAGCTCAAGTCCACCAAATCAAACGCTGCAGAGAGGTAGAATTAGATTCTCTGCATCAAGTGAGGTGTGTGGAAATCACGATTTAGTGATGTTGCGGTGGTCTCCGTACTGCGGTTATTTCTAAACCCTGTCTGACATGGGTGCAGCATTAATGCATCTTTAGTGAATTTGGGCAAGCCTCTAATCTAGGCACCTGCCTTGCAAATCTCTGAGCATGTAAGCAGTTTTGTACAATGCTTAGTTGTGAACATGCCATCAGGCTGCCTCAAGCACTAGTCGGCAGCGCCGTGACTTACTCCCATAGCGCAGAAATGCAAAAGGCTGCAGGCTGCCACTTATACAGACAAGGACAGAAAAGGGCAATTCACCTGCATCCTTGCTTCATTTCCTCTATGGCTGCTGTAACTGAAGGTATGTAAATGTTAGGGGAACAAATGGCTTCCACAGCACATCCTCTGGGCATCTAAATGGAGGCACCAGTTATTTAATTAATTCCTCTTCATATTTTCACTTGTTTAATAATGTACTAGCTGAGTGTTCCAGGCTGTACCTCTCATACCCTTTTAACTAAGGCTCCTCTGGTCTTTACCCCTCACTTCACTCCCGCTCCCCCCCCCCCAACACAGTTAAGGATCCTCTGTTTATCCCAGACTTTACTCCCTGCCCCCACAGTAAAGGCTTTTCTGTAGCACTGGGGTAGTTGCCAGTGGTTAACATGTTGGACTTTGGGTTCACAGGGTTGAGCAGTGCTGGTTATAACTGTTTTTGACAAACTATGTTAGAATGCATCACGGATGACTCTTTCAAATAATTTCAACTCAATTATTTCAAACACTTGAAACTTACTAGACTAAACCCCATAAACAATTCAATTAAATGTAAGGATGACTCACAGGCTATGGGGCTATTTTAGAAGACTTGTTTGCAATTTCCACATCGAAATTCCAGCACTTGAACTTGAAAATGAAATCCAGATGTAAATGTTCATTTCAGAAAGGGCTCCGTTTGCATGTGGATGTCTTTTTAGAGGACTGTGTCTAGGTGCCCAGATAGACTTTCCAAAACCTAGCAGTTTGTCCGGGGTTTGGAAAGCCCCATGAGCTCTGGTTGCGAATGGAGGGCCTCTGAGCATGCATGGATGATGTCACAGAGGTCAAGGAAGAGATGAGACTTTGTAGGGGCGGAGCTAGGGCAGAATGAGGCGGGGACATAGTAACATAGTAGATGATGGACATCTAGCAGAGAAATTACACTTCTGGGAACAAAAATGGATTTTTTTTCTTTGGACACGGTGAAACCTAGGGGCCTGAATGCCGAATTAGAGTGGATATCATTGGTGTAATATGAATCCATTCACGTCATTAGGGGGTAGTCTCTTCCCGATTAGCTACGTAGAAATTCTTACTTCATCACGTTGCCTTTGAATATGTATAAGAAGTTAGACGCCGCGGCCATGTTTCCCAGACATCGCTCTGGCGGACTTAATGGTTAGTCATAAATCTTAGTAATATAAATTAATTTTAAATTTTGACTAAAAGAATTATTTGATTGAAGTTGTAAGATAATTTATATATACTTATTTGTAGGGGAAATCCTTGATACAGCCGTTTGGCGAAACATAGCTCTATGTCGAAGACCCCCCCCCCCCCCCCGAGTCGCGTTTCTTTGCACAAAGATGAGTAATAACTTATATTTAACTTATTTATAACACTGCACTTTAAATATGCTAAGCACTTTGCCCAAAATGCTGGACCAATGACGATCTAGGTGTATAAAACACCGTGTGTGTTGAAATTTACAGTCCACACGGCTATACCACTGAGATCTATGAATCATTAGAACTGATTATCCTAAGGTTTTATGGATATGTGTTTTATGTGTTCATTAGCCTGTTAATCTTTATGTAATAAGAAAGCCATACTGGGTCAGACCAAGCCCAGTAGCCCGTTCTCATGGTGGCCAATCCATATCCCTAGTACCTGGCCAAAACCCAAGGAGTAGCAACATTCCAGAATCTCAAAGATTAGCAAGATTCTGGAACCCTAAATAGTAGCAACATTCCATGCAGAATCCCCAAAGAGTAGCAATATTCCGGAATCCCCAGAGTAGCAACATTCCATGCTACCGATCCAGGGCAAGCAGTGGCGACTTTAACTCAGTAGGCCATGGTGTATTGCTCATTAAACCCCCCACCCCCACCCAAAGCCGCAGTAATGACTGCTGTGTGGCAAATGCTTCAATGCCTAGTAAATCCCTATAGGCGTCAGAGCAATTACCACAGTAGCAGCCGCTATTGTGAGTTTGTCAAAGGAGACTTAAGTTATCTGAATTGGTGGCTCTGTTTTTAGCTGGTTTAGAGATTTTTGGGTAAATTGAGAATATTGTATTTAGAAGAACGGAGTGATTTTCTCAAGGACTGAGATCCTTTTGTGGTGTTTCTCAGGGGTCCCTGTTAACTCCTATACTTTTAAATCTTATTATGAGTTCTGGTCATATTTCGTTTACTAGAGGAGAACATTTACTGTCTTATGCTGACAATATTTTATTAGTCCCAATATGTTCTGATAAGCCATCCTGGGTCAGACCAGTGGTCCATCCAGTCCAATATCCTGTTTCTTCAGTGGCCGATCTAGGTCACAGTACCTGGCAAAACCCCAAATAGTACCACATTCCATGCTACCGATCCCAGGGTAAGCCATGGCTTCCCCCATGTTTGTCTCAATAGCAGGAACTTGTCTAAACCCATCTATTTTTATTTATTTATTTTTGTTATTTCCACCTATTAATTGTCTAAGCGGTTTCCATTCACAATCTACCTAATGTACCTGGAGTAATGGAGGATTGCGTGATTTGCCCAGGGTTCACAAGGAACAGCATAGGGCTTGAACCCATAACCTCAGGGTGCTAAGGCTCTAACCACTAGGCCACACCTAGACCACATCCTCTGGAAATTTCTTTTAGAATTTCAGGCTGTTTGGCTAAAATTTATTCTTACTTAACAAACTCAACTTTGATTTCCTACTTCATTGCAGCAAATCCTTTCTACTCTTTCACTAACTTCAGATTGTCGTTAAATATTGAAAAATCTTCAAGAGTTCTTGGCATAATTTTGGACTCTGATCTTTCATTTGAATCTCAGATCACTAATCTTTGGAAGAAAACATATATCTTGAAACAACTATGATTTAGATCTATATTTCATGACTGTCATTTTGCTGTTTTGGTTCAAAAGTTAGTTTTGTCACAGTTGGATTACTGCGTTCTCTATATACAGGTTTGAGGTTTTCTTTGTCTTCAGATGGTCCGGTTTTCTCTATTTTGCATAATGATGTTCATCATTGAGGGTCCTGTTTGCTATATGCAATTTTATATTTTGATGTATTATAGGGTTTGGCTAGTTTTTTGGCCTTAAATGATGTTCGTCGTTGATGTGACGTGTTGGTCATATGCAATTAGATTTTTTGTATGTAAGTGTGTAATTTGTTTTAAAGTGTGCTTTTGATGTGATTTGTACAACAAATGTTATGTCTTATTTTTAATATTGATGTGTAACTCACCCTGGATAAGGGCGGGAGATAAATAAAAATGAATTACTCTCCGTATTCTTTGCCACAGTATCCTCAGAGGGAGGAGAGAACCAGACTCTCAGATATTTAAACAGTAGCTCCATTGCACGGAATTGGAAGCTGACCCCCGGTTTTTTCAGAGTATAACCACCAGAATGAAGGATGTTATCCTGCCGTTGTATCGGGCGATGGTGCGCCCGCATCTGGAGTACTGCATCCAATACTGGTCGCCGTACCTAAAGAAGGATATGGCAATACTCGAGAGGGTGCAGAGGAGAGCGACACGACTGATAAAGGGTATGGTAAACCTTTCATATGCTGAAAGATCAGAGAGACTGGGGCTCTTCTCCCTGGAGAAATGGAGGCTTAGAGGGGACATGATAGAGACTTACAAGAACATGAAGGGCATAGAGAAAGTAGAAAGGGACAGATTCTTCAAACTTTCGAAAACTACAAGAACGAGAGGGCATTCGGAAAAATTAAGAGGGGACAGATTCAGAACCAATTCTAGGAAGTTCTTCTTCACCCAAAGGGTGGTGGACACCTGGAACGCACTTCCAGAGGGTGTGATAGGACAGAGTACGATATTGGGGTTCAAGAAGGGATTGGATGATTTTCTGAAGGAAAAGGGGATAGAAGGGTATAGATCAGTGGTTCCCAAACCTGTCCTGGGGGACCTCCAGCCAGTCAGGTTTTCAAGATATCCCTAATGAATATGCATAGAGAGATTTGCATACCTGTCACTTCCATTATATGCAAATCTCTCTCATGCATATTCATTAGGGATATCTTGAAAACCTGACTGGCTGGGGGTCCCCCAGGACAGGTTTGGGAACCACTGGTATAGATAGAGGAATACTAAACAGGTCTTGGACCTGATGGGCCGCCGCGTGAGCAGACTGCTGGGCGCGATGGACCTCTGGTCTGACCCAGCAGAGGTATTGCTTATGTTCTTATGTTTAAAGAGAAAGTTCCCATGATGGAGGCTCTTCTGTAATTTTCAAAGTCTGTTGGCTCAGTTAACTGATTAAAAATTTCCCTCGTGCAGAACATTAATTAAGTATTTGTGGGACATACCTGCAGATGTTCCATCCTTTTAGCAGTTCAGGAATTTAGCAAATTTGAGGACTAATTGCCTAGTGCTTTCATTGGTTCTTCCAGGAGATGAGAGCATTGGACAGTTCTTACTTACTTGCTCCTGCTGGCACAGCTCCTGACAGCACAGCCTTGCAATACCATTGCGCTAACTTCTTTTGCATTAGATAAATCCTCTAATGTATTCCTAAGGGCCAGAAATCACCACAAAGGAATGCAAAAGGCAGGAGCCAATGGCAGTTTTTAAAAAGTGCATTCTTGCAATGAGTAATAGGAAGCAAAGTCGCAAATATTTCAGTTTGATGACCAAAGGATCCAGATCGGTGACCCAGCAGAAAACCACAACTGTCAAGAGCATCATCAGTCAATAAGAATCATGTTCTGTCGGTCCCTGAAACACCAGCTAAGAGCTCCAGTTATAGGATTCAGCCTGAAGTTCACTGAAGCATAAGAGCAGGTTCCAAAAATTAAAGAGGGAAATGATCAAACAGTGACGAATAAATGGATGTAAATCTATATTACATTCATATACAATGAAGGCTGATAAAGGGGGTGGGACTTGATATACTGCTTTTCCTGTGTGGTTTAGAGAGGTCCTTATTTTGTACCCAGAGTCACAGGGAGCTGCAGCAGGAATTGAACTCGCATCCTCAGGGTGCTGAGGCAGCTGCTCTAACATTTGGATACAGTTCTCAACTCAACCACCTCTACTGGGAGGCTGCCTTCTTGGAAGCATAACAGTCATTCCGCTGCTGTTTTGACTTGACTGTGCAAGACTTTCTTGTATGCCAAGTTCACAATTTATAAACTGACATCTCTAATCTAGGTGGTTTCATATCCCTGAAGGGGCTGAGTGATGGCCATGGTGTTTTCCCTGTGCAGTCAAGTCAGTGATGTCTGCTTTAGCTCAATCCTCTCATTTACTGGATTTGAAGAATGTATATATTATGTAATAGTTGGGCCATGCAGTGCATCTTAGATCCTGGTTCTTCTACACTAGCAAAATCTCAGCCCTTTGATCTATTTGAGATTGTAGCATCAATTCTTAATAGTTCTGTGTTGGAGGGTCTTGTTCTTGCTTGTCTCCAGAACACTATTGTAACTCCTGTATTGACAACAAAACCCCAAACCCAGCTTGGGATATTTTAGCCTATGCGGGTTGTCAAATGCTAACTTTTCTTTTATAGCCACATTTTTAGAAAAAGTGTGTATTTATAGGTCTTCTAGCTTTATGGAAGTAATAATGGTTCTGATCCATCCCAGGATAACACAGGGACGACCTTATTCCCTGTAACCTGGCACTTAGACAAGGATGATGACTTTGTGCTTCTGGTTTTGTTGGATCTTTCATGTTCATTGGATTATATTCATCTTGCAGTTTTGTTGAATTGATGACAAGATCTGGGATTGGGAAGTTGGCCCTTGAATGACTCTCCTTTCTTTTCCAGTTAATGTTGATGACTTTATTGAACAGTCATCGCTTCATAGTCCTGGTGTACCACAAAGTTCTTCCATCCCCCTTTCTTCTTCAATATATTTTGAGATCTTTGGGGCATGTTATTCCATAGTGGGTCTGATTGTGGCTATACAGCTTGATGCTTCTATAATTCCTCATTTGGGCCCTTTTTATTGAGCTGCGTAGAGGTTTCTACTGTGCCCCGGAGCTCTAAATGCTCCAACGCTGCTCCGATGCGCATAACATCCAAGCATTTAGTGCTCCAGGCCATGGTAGAAATCGCTATCATGGCCTATTAAAAGGGGGGTTATAAGAACCTCCCTGGCATCCTGAGGATAGAAACATAGAAACATAGAAACATAGAAATAGACGGCAGATAAGGGCCAAGGCCCATCAAGTCTGCCCACCCCAGTGATCCTCACTATCTATCTTTGCGGATAGATCCCACATGTCTATCCCATCTGGCCTTAAAATCCGCCACACTGGTGGCCTCAATAACCCGAAGTGGAAGACTATTCCAGCGATCAACCACCCTTTCAGTGAAGAAGAACTTCCTAGTGTCACTGTGCAGTTTCCCGCCCCTGATTTTCCACGAATGCCCCCTTGTTGCCGCGGGACCCTTGAAGAAGAAGATGTCTTCTTCCACCTTGATGCGGCCCGTGAGATATTTGAATGTCTCGATCATGTCTCCCCTCTCTCGACGCTCCTCGAGTGAGTAGAGCTGCAAATTCCCCAACCGCTCCTCGTACGGGAGCTCCCTGAGTCCCGAGACCATCCTGGTGGCCATTCTCTGGACCGACTCCAGGATCTGCTCTGACCGGTTAAAGTTCAGGAAAATGTTAAAGACCGAACTATATGTTGAGGCCTTTTTCTGAATCTTGATTGTAGAGTTAGTCAGGATATCTTGAACTGTGATCATGGTGATCTAATTTAGTACAGATTGATAATATATTACTTCCTCTAGTTTTTGAGGGGGTTATGCTAGTTTGTGATTGTACTGTAATTGAAAATGTTTTTATGTATGCTGTCTTGAACTATTGTGAATGTTTTACTGTTAACCGCTTAGGTATAGGCGGTCTAGAAATTTTAGAAATAAATAAATAAAATAATAGCCTTATTGGGTCAGACCAATGGTCCATCTGACTCAATAGCCCGTCCTCACGGTGGCCAATGCAGGTCACTAGTACCGGGGAAAAACCTTAAGAGTAGCAACATTCCATATGGAATCTCCTAAGAGTAGTAATATTCTATGCGGAATCACATAAGAACATAAGAATAGCCTAACTGGGTCAGACCAATGGTCCATCAAGCCCAGTAGCCCGTTCTCACGGTGGCCAATCCAGGTCACTAGTACCTGGCCAAAACCCAAGGAGTAGCAACATTCCATGCCACCGATCCAGGGCAAGCAGTGGCTTCCCCCATGTCTTTCTCAATAACAGACTATGGACTTTTCCTCCAGGAAATTGTCCAAACCTTTCTTAAAACCAGCTACGTGTTGCAGAGCTTAACTATTTTTTGAGTGAAAAAAAATTTCCTCCTATTGGTTTTAAAAGTATTTCCCTGTAACTTGGTTAGCGAAAGTCTAACTGAGATTGTAGGCTGTCTGTAATTGGTTGGTTTTCTTCAACTATGGTAATTCTGATCTTCTGCTGAAGGATAAGTTCATGGCCTCTTCTTTCTCTTTTTGGGAGCCAGGGGATGCTCTTGAAGTTTTTTACTGCTGAATTTCATGATTTATCACAGTGTATCTCAACTCTTACCCAGTTAAGTTTTCAAGATCACCACAATGATTATGCACTCGTGTATTTGCATGCAAACCTAGATCACGCATATTCATTAGGGATACCCTATTAGGCAGCCTCCAGGACAGGTTTGAGACACAATGTTCTGTCAGTTGAGCACACCACCCCTTGCACTTAGCAGACAACATCCATACCGGATTTTAAATTGCTAGAAAACGTCTGGCAGTCAGGAATGCTGCCACTGGAAGGAGTTTAAAATGTCAAAATATCAATTTCTTATTCTGACAGATGTGTGTCTGCCTCATTCTTATTTTAAGGTTTTTATTGTATAACTGCCTTTTATTAATGGACTAATGCTTTACGTTTATTTTGTTATATTGGTTTTTGTTTTTTATTACTTTGGCATTATGTTCCATTATGTACTTGTATTTAGATTATATATATATATACTGCCAAAAAGTTCTCAGCCCAACCAACAAAGTTGGGGCAGTCTCCACTGTGGGCTATACACAGTCGAGTGATTTTCCACTTTTTTCATTCCATTGGAAAAATATCAAATGTGAAAAAGTGGAAAATTGCTGGACTAAGTGTAATAAACAGTTGAGATCGAAGCCCTTTGACCTACATAGTTTCTTGGCAGGTATGCAAACAATGCTTCTCAACATAGGTTGGATCTAACCAGTGTGAAGTTTGGAACACTAGCTTTGTAATTACTTGCAAGAACCCAATGACTTGCTCCACCCTCCCCCCTTGACGTGAGAAACTTCACCCATACCCCCTTCAAAATAACAACCTGATATCAACCTCTCCCTGTCTCTTCAAAGTTATCAGTGGGAGACTGAACAAAAAAATATGTTACCTTCTGGGGGATTTAGGTTTATTTTACCTCCTCGAAAGACAAAAAAGCTACAATAAAGAGAATTTTCATAAAATTACACACACCAAAATGAAAATTTATTTCTCCCCCAAACACTGGACCCTTCTTACTCCATCATAGTTTGCTGAAAGAGGCCAGTGTGATCCCTACTCACTCCTGATCAGCTGATGCCTCTATCTTCCTAGTCCGGGACTCCCTCCTGCCCCCTTTTCATGGGGTAAGAGAGTCTAAAAGAAACTAGGTTTTCTTTCAATTTATTTGCAAAATAAAAAGAAACGGGACTTTTTAAAAATCTCTCATTTCATTTCAAATGAAAGCATGTTCCTAATATGTGGTTACAACATTGAGGCACATAGAATATCTAAACTGGAAATGAAACCCTAAGGTTGGGATGTATTAAGATCCTCTCGTGTTTTAGAAGAGAATCTGTATAGGAAGTAAATCAGGTAATGAGTATAAACTAACCTGGTCGTGCATGTGCAAGACCGGAGGGCTAGGACTTCGATAGGAAGGCAGGACTTAAATGGGAAACCAAGGTGGCAAGGGAGCCCCTTCTGATGATTCAGACAGGTCTTGACCTGTTTTGGGCCGCCGCGGGAGCGGACTGCTGGGCGGGATGGACCTGTGGTCTGACCCGGCGGAGGCACTGCTTATGTTCTTATGTTGGCTTAGAACAGACAGGAATGGACATGAAGTGCTGGTTACATGTGGTAGAAGTAGCCATTTACCAGCACCAATGGCTAAACTATCAGCAGGGTCAACCAGGGGCATAGCCAGGATTGCTTCAGGTAATCAAGGACATGCTGAGGCATCCTAGAAGACCAGGAGACATATGGCAAACCTAATCCATCACTCTCACCCTCCCTCCCCCCATAGCTTTCCCCTTCCCTCTCCTTTTCCTTATTCCCCTATCACTCCATATAGCATTCTCTTAGGGCCTAGGGTGAACCTTCAGCAATGTGCCCCCCTCAATTGTCCAGCACTTCCCTTCCCTTTCTAACCCCTCCCCAATAATCCAGCATCTCTCATTTCCTTCCTTAATTCCTGTGTCCAAATTCTCTTCTTTTCCCTGGTCCCTCCTTGTCAAGTCCACCCTTCCTTAACCCCTAGCATCTCCCCTCCACTAATATCCAGGATATTTCCTTCTCTCCCACTGCTTTCCTCTTTTGTCAGCTGCCACTGCCACAACCATACATCCTACTTCTACCTTCCATCCAAGACTCCAGCTTCAAAATGAAAATCAGAGCATGGGACCTTGAGCATAAGTCCATACTTAACTCTTCTGTGTTCTGTGCCCTATGATGCAAACTTTTTCTCACTGGGGCATGATATTTTACTTCAGCTACTTTCAGATATAGGTCTCCATCAGGTTGTTTTGGATTGGTTTTCTAAATTTATTCTGTACCGTTTCTATTCAGTAAATATTGAAGGTGATATCTCCAATTCCTGGCAGCCTCCCTGTGGGGTTCCTCAAGGCTCCCCACTCTCTCCAATTTTATTCAATTTCTATATGACCATACTGAACACCTTTAAGCTGTCAGCTTGGGAAAAGTTATTCACCTATGCGGATAATATCTTTAAATTGATTGAGATTGATCCAGATATTACCAATCTAGTTTCCAAAGTAAATCTTTGCTTGGGCTTTATCAATTCCGATGGGCTTCTGTGCATTTGCCTTGGGAAAATTGCCCTTAATTCTGGACCTAAAAAAAATATTAAACAAAGAACATTTTTTAAACAGATGCCCCTTTTCCGTGTGAGACCCAGGCTAAATGGCTCTGCTGCCCTCTGCTGTTTTCTGTGTACAATGCTACAAGTTAATAGTTGAGATCCTGAAGGCCAAAATACCAGTGGAACCAAATATTGAAAAGCTCTTAAGCTGTTGGCAGCAGGTGCTTTCATAGAATTATTCCTGGCACTTATATAAATACATTTTGGTTATGTAAGTTGCTCTAGCAGAGTGAAGGAGTAGCCTAGTGGTTAGTGCAGCCTGGGTTCAATTCCCATCCTGGGCAAGTCACTTAACCCTCCATTGGCCAGGTAAAAAAGTTTAGATTGTGAGCCCACTAGGGACAGAGACAATACCTGCATATAATGAGGGGCATAATCAAAACATCCAGATGTCCAAAAATCATCCTAGATTGCAACTTGGACCTCCTAATCACCAACACGTCCAAGTGCCAATAATCAAAACAGTCTTTCTGTACGTCTAGCAAGGTGTTCCAGCCTCTGTACATTCAGAGCACGAGATGGGCATGGTGGAGGTGTGTTATGAGCAGTCTCATGGGTGGGTTAGACATGGATGTCTTGCAGTGATAATCAAACATTTTGCAAGACAACCTGGATGGAATTTGGAACTAGACCTGTTTTAGAAGAGTCTAAGTGCCACAAAGGTGCCCAAACTGACTAGCTGATCACTGCATGCATAAAGGTAAGACACCCCCACACTCCCTCAGTGCTCATGGACCCCTTCACACCCACAAAGATCAGAATACAAATGTACATACCTGCTTCTAGAACATCAGCACCTGGTATAGGGAAGCCTAGTAGAGCTCCATACAGGTGTCTTAAATAACCTGGGGGGTGGGCTGGTGCTTGGACCCGTGCTCTTCAACATCTTTAGAAATGATCTGGACATTGGTACGATGAGTGAGGTGATTTAAATGTGCAGACGATACAAAGTTATTCAGAGTAGTGAAGACACAGGGGGATTGCGAAGATCTGCAATGTGACATAATCAAGCTCGAGAAATGGGCATCGACATGGCAAATGAGGTTCAACCTGGATAAGTGTAAAGTGATGCATGTCAGTAACAAAAATCTCATGCATGAATACAGGATGTCCGGGGCGGTACTTGGAGAGACCTCCCAGGAAAGAGACTTGGGAGTTCTGATTGACAAGTCGATGAAGCCGTCTGCACAGAGTAGTGAAGATACAAGGTTATTCAGAGTAGTGAAGATATGAAGTTATTCAGAGTAATGAAGATACGAAGTTATTCAGAGTAGTAGGGGGATTGCGAAGATCTACAAAGTGACATAATCAAGCTCGAGAAATGGGCAGCGACATGGCAAATGAGGTTCAACGTGGATAAGTGCAAAGTGATGCATGTCGGTAACAAAAATCTCATGCACGAATACAGGATATCCGGGGTGGTACTTGGAGATACCTCCCAGGAAAGAGACTTGGGAGTTCTGATCGACAAGTCGATGAAGCCATCCGCGCAATGTGCGGTGGTGGCGGCGAAAAGGACGAACAGAATGCTAGGAATGATAAAGAAGGGGATCACAAACAGATCAGAGAAGGTTATCATACCGCTGTACCAGGCCATGGTGCGCCCTCACCTGGAGTACTGTGTTCAGCACTGGTCGCCATACATGAAGAAGGACATGGTACTACTCGAAAGGGTCCAGAGAAGAGTGACTAAAATGGTTAAGGGGCTGGAGGAGTTGCCGCACAGTGAGAGATTGGAGAAACTGGGCTTCTTCTCCCTTGAAAAGAGGGGACATGATCGAAACATTCAAAATACTGAAGGGAATAGACTTAGCAGATAAAGACAGATTGTTCACCCTCTCCAAGGTAGGGAGAACGAGAGGACACTCTCTAAAGTTGGAAGGAGATAGATTCTGTACAAATGTAAGGAAGTTCTTCTTCACCCAGAGAGTGGTGGAAAACTGGAACGCTCTTCCAGAGGCTGTTATAGGGGAAAACACCCTCCAGGGATTCAAGACAAAGTTAGACAAGTTCCTGCTGAACCGGAACATACGCAGGTAGGGTACTGGTCTTTGACCTAGGGGCCACCACCGAAGCGAACTGCTGGGCATGATAGGCCACTGGTCTGACCCAGCAGTGGCAATTCTTATGTTCATATGTCACCCCCAAACATCTCTGAACAAATCCCCCTTCCTTCCCTTCCCACCTACTTACCCAGGACTTTAACTCTGAACCCTTTCCATCTCTCAACTGCCTCACTCTATGTCGACCAACTGTAACCCATATGTATGTATAAACAAGCAAATCTGTAACTCCTCTAGTACGTTCCACTCCATGTATGTTAACTTGTAATGAACCAACAAGGCAAGCGGTCCAGCAAAGAATCCAACATGAAACGAAAGAAGGAGATTCAAATCCGATTTATTCAAGGTGCTCCCAAGAACCATGCCTGATGCATTTCGCCAAACAAGGCTAGTTAACACGAACAAAAAAACTTGTCTTTCATACACGCAGAACACAGATACACCCTCGCCCAGTAGGAAATAAAGATAAAGGTTAAATTGAACCGCCAAGAAGCCAAACTCTGCAGAAACAATGACACTTAGCAGATGTAAATCACCACTTTACAAATTAAGAAATGGAAATAAAACAAAAATTGAAAATAACAATATACCATTTTATTGGACTAATCCATTTTTCAATTAACTTTCAGAGGCCATAGCCTCCTTCTTCAGGTCAATATAGTATACTGCTGTTACATTATATTGTCCTGACCTGAGAAACAGAGTTTTGGTCTTTAAAAGTTAGTATTAAATGCATTAGAATTAGTCCAATAAAAAGATGACCTTATTTCTGTTTATAAAAGTTTTATCAATACAACTTTCTTACCGAACCCAATATTGTAACTTTTTAATTTCTTTCCTCACCCATCATGTATGTTTTTAATGTAATTATATTGTTAATGTGTCAGTTTCTTTGTTTTCTTTACTTGGACTATGTACATCGCCTAGCAATTCTAATAGGCGATTCATCAAATGCTTAAATAAACTTGAAACTACAATACTATTTTATTTTAAAGCAACAAAAATCATTTTTTTCTACCGTTTGTCGTTTCTGCTTTAATCATCTTGTCTTCATTCTCTTCTTTTTAGCCAGCATCTGTCGGCTCTCTGTTTTCCATGCAGCATCAGCCCTTTCCATCCACTGTCTGCCCTCTCTCTCCGCCCTCTCCCGTTCCATATGACATCTTCTCTCTTTCTATGCTTCTTCCATAAACTGTCTATCCTGTGCTCCTTCTCTCCTTTGTACATGATTTTCATCTCTGCCACCGCTCCATTTTTCTTTCTGTCACCACCCCCTCCCCTATGCTCTGGCATCTCTCTCTTCTCCTTTCTTTCCTTCCCATCCCATGGTCTGTCATCTCTGTCTCCTTCCCTTCCCTGATTCCCTGGCATCTCTTTCCTTTCCTTCTTTTCCATCTCTCCCTCTCCCTCCATACTCTGACATCGCCTTCCTTTCCCCCTTCCATTTTCCTTGCTCTGGCATACCTTCCTCCCTCCATGTCGATGGGATATCAGGGAGAGGGGTGTAGGGCTCTGTGACTCAGAGATTCTGGCAGGGGGAATCCCCATCAGCTGAGCCTCCCTTTCTCTTCTCAGTTAATGCCATATCGGGAGCAGAGAGTGGTATTTCTCTGTTTCTATGACAATAATGCTCTATGACCTCACAATGCAAGTGTTAAGAGCCTTAGCCTATAGGGCAGGGGTAGAGAACTCCGGTCCTTGAGAGCCATATTCCAGTCGGGTTTTCAGAATTTCCCCAATGAATATGCATGAGATCTATTTGCATGCACTGCTTTCAATGCATATTCATTGGGGAAAGCCTGAAAACCCGACTGGAATACAGCTCTCGAGGACCGGAGCTCCCTACCCCTGCTATAGGGGGAGGATGGGCCATTTTTATCTGCCATCATGTTTCTTTGTTTCTATGAAGTCCTACAGAGAAGTTTGGCTGCCATATTTTGCAGGATCTATACTAGTCTTTTGAGATTTGCCCTTGTAATATCTGCATAATTGATATTATAGTATTTGTAAAATGAGTTCAGAAGTATGTGGTATGTGTTGTGAAAAGGGCCATGCAGAGTCCAGAACAACTCCCAACTATTTAAAATGGGGCATCATGAATCAGTCAGCCAAACAGAACAGGGGAATTTGACCCCTAACCCAGCATGCTATTACTTTTCTGGGTTCAGGACTACACAGTTATTTCAAAGCCAATCTAGAATTGCAACACTGCCTGTTTTATGGTCCCCAAGATCTGGAATGATCTTATGCCTACTACAGGGTCAGAATTTTCGTTTCCTAAAATGAAATGCTATTTTTTTTTTATTTTTTTAATTGAATTGGCCTTTGGGGGTCTGAGTCTCTATCTAAAGAAGATCATCTCATTCCAGGAAGCTTTATCCACACTAGTTGTTAAAGCTGTCTCTTTTGCTGCTCTTTAGTTTACGTATGACGTGAGTGATAGCTGTTTCCCGCTCTTTGGTTTTTATTACCCTGCTATGATCTGTGCATTATAAACAACAGCAGAAGCAAACAGTCCACATTCTGCATCGTCTCTGCACACATCAGTTGATTTTAATCCCACTCTTTGATCTGATTAGACAGTATTGCTATAAAATTTTCTACATATTTTCTTTCATTGTTACATACAAATTCAAGACAAACTTGATGTTTTGTCAGATACTAAAAAGTGACACCACGTGATGACCTCATTTATGCAATGTATAAGTGTCAGCTCGCTTTAGTGAATACAGCAGAGTCGTCTTCACTTTTTTCATGGCACACTTGATTGAATTTTTTAACTGCTGAATTTAACTGGTTAAACCTTGAAGAGTCCTCTCTCTAATCATTTTCAACTTAGTGACCAAATTAAAATAAAGCACTGAATTATCCATTCTCATATCACTGAGGACATGAAAATGTCATCCCTATACTCTGTAACACAGGGACATATTCATGGACCTTAAGAAAGTCTCCCACGCTAAACACATTCACTCCAAAGATTATGTCCAAAAGTTGAAAGGAATATTCATTGTCTGCTTGTAGATTAAGGGATCCCTCATGTGCCACCACTTGAAATCAAAGGGCTGCCTGCGGACATTGGTCCCACAGTGGACATCTCCATACTTCTGATGATAGGAGGCAAAGTCATTGAGAAAGGTACAGCTCAACCCCAGAGGTTCCAGCAGGGAGACGACTTTCTCTTCCAGGCAGCATTTCCCTTCAATGACTGGTCCAAAAGGTTTAGGGATACCCAGGTATTTCCCAAGGACAATCATGTTCACCTGACCAGGACACAGGAGAAGATATGGTATCAATAATGAAGAGGATTTGGTATACTCTGATGATATGGTTCAAAGGATTTCATTAATGTAAATGGTCCTTCTTAAGTGTGAAGACATTATCTATGCTGTTTCACGATGAACTTAATTTTTAAGACTAGCAGAAAGGAGTAGAGATAGATAGGGGTGTCAGGAGAAGGACTAGGCCACAGGCGCATAACCAATGCTCTTTCAAAGGTAGAATAATAAACAACCTCCACTGATAAGCAGTATACAGTATAAGTAATGAATAAACTTGCAAATGAATAAACCTGGAAACATTTCTGTGAAATTGCTGATGCCAATAGCTGTAACATTCAGATTTGGCAAGGAATTAGTGGATCCTGACTACTAATAAATGTGTGATGGGTCCTCAAAATCTGGACTTACATTTTGGGGGGCAGACAGCAATCATGCTTTGTTCTGGGAGGGGAGGAACAGAAGGGGGCCACGGAGCAGGCAGGCATGCAACAACAGGGGGCAGGGGGAGAGGGAAAGGGGGGCTGCTTTGGGGGGAGGGGTGTGCTGGGGGCAGACTGCAATCATGTGTCCCATGCTGGTAAGAAGTGGAGGGGGAGAGGGAAAGGGGGCTGCTTTGGGGGGAGGAGTGTGCTGGGAACAGACAGCAATCATGCTTTGCTCTGGGAGGAGGAGGAAACAGAAGGGGGCCACGGAGAGACAGGCAGGCATAACGCAACAGAGAAATTCAGGCAGGCAGGGGACCAGGGAGACAGAAAGAAAGACAGACAAGGGGCCAGGGAGAGACACAGACAGAAAGAAAGACAGACAGACAGCGTCCAAGGAGAGAGAGACAAAGAAACCCCCCCAGACAGACAGACATCTACTCTAGCACCCGTTAATGTAACGGGCTTAAACACTAGTTAAAAATAATTATGCTTTGCTTAGAAAATTCAGCCAAGTTCACACCATGAAAACTGTATAAATTATCCTTTAGCTGTCCAACTGAAAAGCATTAATATGGGGGGTGGATGGGATGGGGAGCCATTCTCCTTTCTCACCATGACTGGGAAGAAACCTAGTGCCTTTTGGTCTTGTAAATAGAAGAGAGCAGGAACATCGATGATGTCTTGTTCCGTCAGTCCTAGCTGTGCTTTGAGAATATTCCGATTCCAGTTAATGCAGCGCTGAGAAGGGAAAAATCATACACATTTTGTCTGAAATACGTTACTGATTCTTTTTTATCATGTTTTTTTCATTCTATGCTTTCTATATGGAATCTTTATCCAGACTTTGCAGATTTGGCCTTGTATTGTAGAGTTTCTGTTTATATCAATGCTACTACTATTATTAATTATTTCTGGAGTGCTAACAGATGTACACAGCACTGTATAGACTCACGAATGAGCACAATCTAATCAATCAAGACTGACAAACAGGATGCCAGGGTAGGGGTTACAGTCAGAGGGGATGGTTAAACTGCTGGCTTAGGTGGTGAGGAGTAGGGTTATGAGTTGAAGGCCATCTCAAAAAGGTGGGTTCACAGCCTACTTTTTAACAGGGGAAGAGGCGTGGTGGACGGACTCAGCTAGTCTATTCTAGGCATATGGGGCAGGGCAGTAGGGTTGGCCACCGTGAGAACGGGCTACTGGGTTTGATGGACCATTGGTCTGACCCAGTAAGGCTATTCTTATCTTCTTATGTACCAGATGTCTGAGAAAACCCAGACATGTCCACTTTTTAGTTCCCAGATAAACTTTCCAAAACCTGGCAATCTGTCTAGATTCTGGAAAGCCCCAACGAGCTCTGGCTGTATTTGAGCATGCACAGATGATGTCACACGTGCTCGAGGCCCTACAAATGCGGCCAAAGCTTGTTGGGGAAGAAGCCAAAGCTTTAAGGGGGCAGGACTTTGCGGAACTTGAGAGAGAATGGTGCGGCGCCATGCATCCAGGTTTGTGAGGCTCCAAATATGGTAACCCCACGGGGCAGTGAGATGAAAGGAACGAAGTCTGTAATTGGCAGTGCAAGCAAAGGATTTCTGTTTGCTCTCAGCAGGGACAATCTGTATCTGTACAGCATTACAAAGATTAAAAGCATCTAAACTTACTTCCCTGATTTTGCTAATGAGTTGTTTGCCTTGTTGAAATTCTTTTATATCATATCCAGCCTCTCCCTGATCTAACTCTGTGATCAATCTTCCTCTAGTAATTGCACACTGTCTTGTATCCTGTGATCCACTGGATTCCAGAAATTGCACTATCCTCTGTTCTAGCAGCGATTCCTGTAATTTGCTTGTCACAGAGGTCAACTAAGTGGCCTGTAGTTTCCTATGTCCTCTTTATTTACACTTTTAGGAGAGCAACCAGGTCTCCTCCAGGACCACTCCCAACTACTATAAATAAATATTGAATAGGTCAAACATTGGAGCCACAAGAACTTCCCTAAAATTCTTCAAGACCCTCAGATGTATCCATCCAGACCCATCATTTATCTGACACAGACCTGCCAAAAGAACTTTGTGATGAAGTTTTACAAAGGTAAAGATTGGGAGAAGACTATAAGAAAATTTAAATTTGTTTAAATATCCCTTGAGACACCATCAGATCCATCACTGTGAAGTGCAAACATTTTGCCAGAGCCAAAATCCTGCCTCAATCAGGCTTTGCCTGCAAAGGAAATAGCTTTAGGTTAAGGAAACAACTTGGGAAGGACACGGGGAGGATTTAAATTACTTTGTAAAACCACAGAGATCCTTGGATGAGACTAAGGAAAACACTGACTTCAGTGGTGCAGCTAGGAATGACTGTGCCCTGAGCAGAAAAATTGAGAGGAGCTCCCCTATAATACTATTACTCCCAAATAGGACCCTGAGGAGTAAGAAGGGAAGGAGGACACACATTTCCCAAAGCCAACATTACTATTGATACATTCAAAAAATATATACTTATTATTCTACCTTTGTGGTCTGCGTATTGCTTTGGTCCTACTGTTTCTCTTCTGCTTTTTCTTAACTCTCTCCAGGGTCTTCTTTCCTTTTGACATTTTTCTCTATGTCTATCATCCATCTCTCTTCTGTGCCTCTATCCATCCTGCCCAATGTCTCCCCTCTATGTCCCTACTCTACTGATCATTTCTATAGTGCTGCTAGATCCTTCTCCGTGTTCAGTGTCAGCATAGCTATTGCTAGCAATCAGCATTTTCAGTTGGCATAACTAATGTCAGCAAACGCCTATGGGAAATTATATCAATCTGACTCTGGAAGGAAGATGCAGATAGACCCTGAGTGCTTATTCACAGAAAGCATCCAGGCAGACGATTTCATATAGCCCTAAAAGACGGTTTCAAATAGCCCTGATTAAATCATGATTACAAACCAACTTATAGCTATAAGGTGCGAAAAGGTGCTAAAAAGATGTGTTAATGTCTGATACTTAGGATGGACAGCTTAGGATATACAATGGGTCCAGGTGCACAGATAACTAAAGTTAATCAGAAACTATTGTCAGAGACATACTGGAAATGACATATGACTGCAGCCTATTCTTTTCCTGTCTAGCACAAGTTTACGATGTTTAACTTCTATTGAAGCTCGATAGTTTTTATATTTAGAATAAGATTCCAAACTATAAAAGCCCCCTCGCAACATCACCCCCCTCTCTTGGCTCTCTGGTCCTCTCTTGTTTCTCTTTAGCTATCTCTTTATCTTTCTGTCTCGCTCTCTCTGGCCTATCTCTGGAACCCGAAGCTTGGGATATCACCCTCCCCACCCCCCTATTTCTCTCTCTCTCTCTCTCTTTCTTTGTGTGTTCTCTCTCATTCACAAGAACACAGAAGCAGTCTCTGTAATTGTAATTGTAACTTTTATGAATCCTACTTTTCTGTAAGCCTATTTCTATAATATATTCTTTATGCAATCACCTCTGGCTGTGCTTCTCATTTGATTCTACTTCCTGGTGAATCTTCGGTGAGGGAATTGAATCTGGGACCTGGCGTTTCAAACCTTACATTCAGCTTCTCTCCTCTCTCTTCTCTTCCTCCTGTGCCTACCCCCTGTGGTCTGGCATCTCTCTCTCCCTCCCTCCATTGGTAAAGCATCTCTCCCTGGTCTAGTCTCTCTCTCTTTTCCCTCAGCTCCCCCCCCTTAGGTTCAGCATCCGCACTCTCCCTCCCCCCCTTTGGTTCAGGCTTCTCTCTATTCCTTCTGCTCATCTCCCCCTGCCCTCCATCTTCTATCCCCTTTGGCATCTCTCTCCCTCCCATACGGGTCTGGAATCTGTCTGACAACCCCTCCCACCATGATGCGGGTCCGGCACCTGTTTACCTTCCCCTACTTTCTGCCATTCCTGTAAACACTGCAGTGGGTCATAGCAGAGGCAGCACTGAATACTCTCTGTTTGGCGGGGCCTTTCCTCTGCCACATCCCACCCACAGGAAGTTGCATCAGACAGGTGGAACAGTGTAGAGGAAAGCCCCACCAGATAGAGAGCAGCTTTCAGTGCTGCTTCTGCTGTGACCCATTACAGCATTTGCAGGAGTAGGGTTTGGTAGATGAAATATTGGCAGAGGGGGGGTGTTGCAATTTCAGGCAGCTCCTACCATTGGCCAGGTTCACTTAATGGTAATTACACTCCAGGTTGTCTTTTAAGAATTTGAAGAGATAGGGTGGGCGGGAATAAAAGTCTAAACTGAAGTTTCCTTTGGCTATTAGCTGTGCTTTATATTGATACTATGGTAACTTTAAAATAGTCCCTTTAAATGCTAGCCTATGGAATTGTAAGAAACTTTTTATGCTAAGAAAAACTATTCCTTTGCTGAGTGAGTAGAGTAGCTTAAAATAAGGCCCTGAATAATCTTGCGTTCCGTTTGTTTTGGTAGAGCTGTCTTTGAAATTGCCAGGTGCCTATTAGCTGTGCATTATACTGAAACTATTGTAAGAGAATCTTCCTTAAATAAAGTCTTTGAGTTTACCTATTTAATTCTAAGTCTACCTCTATCTGGTTGTGGTAGGGCAGAAGACACTACAGGGATTCAAAGAAGGTTTGGATAAATTCCTGAAGGAAAAGGGGATTGAGGGATACGGATAGAAGTAAGGATAGGTTTTTTAGGGCAGGGAACACTTGACAGGTCATGGACCTGATGGGCCGCTGCGGGTGCGGACCGCTGGGCGCAATGGACCTCTGGTCTGATCCCGGTGGAGGCAACTTCTTATGTTCTTACCTTTCCCAAAGCTTAAAAGCAATTCCCCAGCAAATTCTTACCAGTGTAGCCCTATCCCTCTTGGAACTCTTCTCACACAGCAACTCTCAGCTTTTCCTCACATTGTTCCCTGGATTTCTATTTATTTGATCCCTTTGCTGTTTTTGGAATCCTGCCTGGATTGACCAATGTTGAAAACAAGATACTGGGCTAGATGGACTTTTGGTCTGAATCCATATGGCTATTCTTTTGTTATTATGAATACTGACTTGTTTGGTTTCACCTTTTCAGTTACCATCTTAGAATACAATAATGGTCTCTTTTTTCCTCTTATCCCCCCAAATTGTTGTTCAGTTGAATTTCTCTTGGCCACCATGAGAACAGGCTACTGGGCTTGATGGATTAGGTTGACTCAGTAAGGGTATTCTTATGTTCAAAATTAAGAGGGATTTCAGGCTAGCCCTAATGAATATGCATGAGAGAGATTTGCATATCCTACCTGTACATAATCGTTGTCTGCCTTCATAAGTTCATTGGACAGGAGGTCATCTATGCTATGCTGAATGGTATTTATTCCTAGGATGACAAAGTTAAAACCATAATGTAAGGCTAGTGCCTTTTGGGTAATTTAAATCACATAGCAGTGTATGTATCGTACGATATATTTTCACTTTTAAGGACCTCTTGTTTCTGAAACAAAAAAATGCATTATTTCCTGACCTTTCAAGGGCTATACAAATGAGGAGAAAAGTCCTTTTGGCTCTTAAACCTTAACTCTTAGCCTTGGGAGGGACATATTTCCTTAAATGTCTATGTAAATGTATGCTAAAGTTAGGGGGGTACAACTTTTCTGTTCTTTGATCCAGTTCATCTTAGAAATTCTATGGGAGCCTTCAATTCCGATAATTGCATTCTCTTCTAGTTTGATGTGACCTTTGGGTCTCCAAAAGAAAATTTCCTTTACATATTGTTTAAATTGTGGGAGAGTCCTTCCTAGCTATCCACTTTTCTTGTCCCCCTTCTGATTTCCTTATATTGGGGTTGTTAATACAAAACATTCCTGGGGTTTTTTTTGTCCTTTTATTGAATGTTTTCCTAATTTGTTTATTGTGTCAGAATACAAGACATTTCTGTTTCAAGTGTTAATACTTGAGTTGTAAAGCATTTATAAATTTTAAAAAGGTATTTTATATTGTCTGCGATCTTTTTATGTAAATAATCATCGTACTCTACCTATTCAATATTACAGTAATCTAATTGCAATAACAGTAAAGCCTGAGTGGCTTGAACATAATTTTTAAATCATTTCAATTTCCTCAGTATCATAAATGATATTTTGATCATTGCATTTATCTGTGTTTCCATTGATAGAGTATTATTTATCAACGCCCCAAGATCTTCAAACTTAACTTGAACCCTCACTTGTCGGCCATCCCAAATATTTTTTCAATTGATCTTTTCTATTTTTTCAATTGAACTCCAGAGAGCAGTTGTATGTGTGTTTATGCAACTATAATTGACCATTCATGATGGCACTTCGTTTTCTATCTCATTTCTTTGCATCCCCCTTTATACCACCATGGTAGAAGAAGATGGGAAATCCAGTTTTTAGACCTGATCAGCATGCAAAATTTATTTAATGCATATTAAATCAACACGTGCAAAGTCCACTATCAAACTTTAATGGAAAACAGAGCTCACTCTGATAATTGGGAAAGATACTGAAAAAGACCATAAAATAAACCTATATTTGTTTTCCGCATACATCTTGTATTAGAAAGCCATTCCTCCACCGAGATAGGCATGCTGGTTTATTAAAGATTAAGATGTTGCTCATAATCTGACCTACCTTGGAACATGGCTGCATCTCCAAACCCTTGCTGCTTTTTCTCCTGGAACAGCTGGTAACAGACGGTAGGACTAGCCAGAAGTAACCGGAAACCCTAAGTAAAAGCATAGGAAAATAGACTAGAATCAGGAACAGGAGTCTTCCTGCAGCAGAGTTCATCTTACAAACTACCTTATGGATAGGGAGTTCATCCTTTTCAAGTCCCAACTCAAAGCCATTTCTATCTATAAGTTTTATAGTTGAGGCAGTAGAAGGTTAAGAGTTAGCAAAATGTTTACTTAACCCCCCCCCCCCACACACAGATTTTAGTGCTGGCCACAGTGGTAACAGTCCCGACGCTGATAGGAATTCTATGAGTGTCGGAGCTGTTACTGCCGCAGTTAGTGCTAAAAACCACACTCAGTTTTGTGAAAGGGGTGGGGGATTATTGAGAATTGGGATTCACATTTGTTTGAAATGAAATGGAAAATTTTAATAATTAACACAATTTCATTCTTTTTTGTTCATATCATTAAAAAAATATGCAGCTACCTAAAACAAAAGCCCCCTGAATTGCCTCTATAGCTCCCAAAACATCCTTCCTGAGTCTTCTCAGTTGTCATGTCATGTCTCTCAGCTGCTCTGGCCCTGGTGCTGGACAACCAAAAGCTGGAATCAGTTTTAATTCTGCCATGGAAGAAAATCTACCAATTAGCATTTCTGAAGGGTTAACCGACAGGTCTGCCTGGATTTTCTTTTTCATTTTTTCCCAAAGACACAGATATTTTGCGTGTACTACACAGTCCCCCATGCAAAATGGCAGGAGGGATGCTTACTCCCTCCTGCCACTGGCGGCTCCCCCCCCACGCAAAGGGCAGGAGGGATGCCCACTCCCTCCTGCCATCCTGACTTACCTCCCATGCAAAATGGCAGGAGGGATGCCTACTCCCTCCTGCCACTGGCGGCTTCCCCCCCCTCTGACTCACCCCCATGCAAAACAGAAGGAGGGATGCTCATTCCCTTCTTCCATCCCGACTCACCCTTCCCCAACTCACTCCCCAGCATGCGAAATGGCAGGAGGAATGCCACCAGAGGTCCCCCAACACATCCTCCCCTGTACCTTTAGTTAGGAGCAGGAGGATTGCTCAGTACCTCCTGCTCCGTAGCTGAATCAACAATTTGGGGCCTTAGGCCACTCCCCTGTGCATCATGTGATGCACAGGGAGGGGCCTAAGGCCCTGATTGGCTCAGATGCCTCAGGCCCCTCCCCCTGGACTAGGGTCGGGTTGGGGTGAGGCTAGGGCTGGATTGGGGGCAGGGCTGAAATTAGTAGATGTCCCCTTTTGAGGAAAAAAATAAATGGTCACCTTAGGCTTGGGGGAAGCCACTGCTTGCCCTTGATCAGTAGTATGGAATATTGCTACTCCTTGGGTTTTGGCCACCGTGAGAACGGGCTACTGGGCTTGATGGACCATTGGTCTGACCCAGTAAGGCTATTCTTATGTTCTTAAGTTTACCATTAAGAGTTCCATAAAGGAGACGGGACATATTAGTTACATTAACTTGAAGGATGGTGGAAACAGTTACAGAATCACAAGTGGATAAGGAGTAAGTAGAGATAAAAATGGATGACATAATAAATAAAGTGGCAAAATGCTGTGGATTCTTGGTTTGGAGGGGATTGCACTTGGATGACTGTGCAAGCTTACAGAAAGGTAGGATGTTTTGCATATTCCTTGATTATATATTGCCTTAATGGTTGTTTCTGTTGTATGGACTCTAGTTTAATGGTTAATGATCCACAAATCTCCAATTAGATTAGATTTGAACCTAGGCTTCCCTGCCTCATCTGACCATGGGGAATAGGGACCAGAAAGATTTAGGAGCCTAAATGTTCTTGTCACTGTTCACCTTTCTGTCATGGGCTGGGGTAAAGGTCATGAACTCATCAACATGACCCACCAACAGCCAGTCGACATAGAGCTCTACAGGGGCTTGGACTTGTTGAGCAAAGAGGAAGTCTCGGAGAGCTTCATTCATTCTTCTTCCAGCTGACCTAGGATTTTAGGTTAAATAAGAAAATCATTGAATAGACAAGAGATAATATATTCAGATGTCAATTTTCAGCTACATGAATATGCATAACTTTAAAAGCATTAGATATTTTTTCAGAATAAGCCATGTTTTCTCTTATCCAACTGTTACTGGCTATCCTTTCTCTAGCACTACTACAGTAGATGTACACAGCACTGTACACCAAAACTCAGGGTTTACAATCTATTTCAGACAGACAAAAAGGACAAATAAGGGATTCAAGAGTGTCATTTCCACTCTCTGTTTCCTACCTGCCAGCCAGTTTTTAATCCACATGAGTATTTCACCCTCTAGTCCATGGCTCGCAATTTTTCAAAGTAGTCTTTCATGCGGAACCTTGTCAAACGCCTTCTGAAAATCCAAATCTGCAATGTCGACCCTTGTCTATCTGCCTGTTTACTCCCTCAAAGAAGTGCAGCAAGTTCTTCAAGCAAGATCTTCCTTTGCTGAAGTCGTGCTGGCTGATCCTCATCAGATCATGTCCATCAAAGTGATCAATGATGCGGTCCTTTGTCCGCGCCTCTACCATCTTTCCAGGTACCGAGGTCAGACTCACCGGTCTGTAGTTTCCCGGATCTCCCCTTGAACCTTTCTTGAAGAGAAGGATAACATTTGCCACTTTCCAGTCTTCCAGAATCCTTCCTAATTTGATCGACAGATTGGCTATTAGTTAAAGCAGTTCAGCTATAGCCCCTTTCAGTTCCTTGATTACCTTCAGATGGATGCCATCCAGTCCTAGGGATTTATCATTTTTAAGCCTATCTGCCTACATACCTTTTCTAGACTGACTGTCAACCCTGTCAGTTTCCCATTTTCATTTCCTGCGTATAGCCTGTCAGCTTCCGGTATGTTGTATATCCTCTTCGGTAAATACAGATGCAAAAAATGTGTTCAGTTTGTCAGCGATGGCTTTGTCCTCCTTTAGCACTCCCTTTATTCCATGGTCATACGACGGAAAGTTGTAATTTGGTTTAAGGTTGTTAGGAGGTTCAATCAGAAATCACCAATGATCTCTAGACTTTAGAGCACGGGTGCCCACACACTTTTTTGGCTTGCGAGCTACTTTTAAAATGACCAAGTCAAAATGATCTACCAACAATAAAATTTTTTAAAAACACAAAGCACACTGTACGCAGAGAAAATGTTAACTATCATTTGTATTCAGGGTTTTTTTTTCAGAGGTCAAGGCTGATGACTTTAAAATATGCAATGTCACCTCAGTAACAACTATATAAAAATAGACAAATATACCCCCTCCCCTTTTACCAAACTGCGATAGCCCCTCGCAGCTCCCGATGCTCATAGGCTCCCTGCGCTAAAAACCACTATCACGGTTTAGTAAAAGGGGGCCATAATGCAAAATATAGACAGCAGATATAAATTCTCAAAACGGACACATTTTGATCACTAGATTGAAAATAAAATCATTTTTCCTATCTTTTTGTCTGGTGATTTCATGAGTCTCTGGTTGCACTTCCTTCTTCTATAAATCCAATATTTCTTTCTTTCTGCCCCCTCCCCTTTTCTTTCTGTCTCTCTTTCTTTCTCTCTCCCCCTGCCTGCCTGTCTTTCTTTCTCTCTCCCCCTGCCCCCCTCTTTATTTCTGCCTTTCTTTCTCTCTCCCCCCCATGTCATTGCACCGATTTTTCCACTTCACCGATTCTTTCCCTACCCCCCCCCCAAGCCACCATGTTGATTTCTCTGAGTTGCTTCTTCCTCTCCGACGTCAGAATTGACGTCGGAGGTGAAGTCTTGTGGGTCCGGCACTTGTATGCACCTGGCCTGGCTTGGGGAGGCAGGAAGAAAAAGATCGCAAAGGCAATTATATCGACTCTCGTTGCCTTTGCGATCTACTGGTCAATTGCGATCGACCATTTGGGCACTCTTACTCTAGAGCTCCAGAGAAACAGGGAGGAGGAGCTCAGCTTTCTTGAATTCAAGCAGTTTCCTGAAGTCTATGTTTGAACCAGGACAGATTTGAATTCACCTTTCTAAGAAGTGATTTAAGCCCAAGACAAGGGCAGCAATAGGGTCTGTTGGAGACTTGACCAAAATGGAGGATCTTCCCTATGAAAATTAACACCTGGATAAATACGGAAGAGGAGATTGTAGTTAAGTTATGTTGAGTTCAAGAACTGTGCCTCTATTCCTGCTGAGAAGAAGTAAAACTTGGACATTGTGATTATTACCCTTGGGAGTTGTCTGGTTTATTCAGAGACAGTGAGAGGAGTGTTTGCTACGTCCTGACAGTTTATTGCTGGTCCCGACTCACAGCCCTACTGCAAACAAAGCAGCAGTTGAGATAAATAGGGGTTACACTTGCACAATTAGGGATACATAATTCATTGAGTCTTTCTTGGATTACTATTGTACTTTGAGGGGTTTTGAGTCTCTTGAGGGATGGAAATGTTATGCAGTTTGTAACCATTAAAGTTAAGAATATGCGCAAAGCAGTTTTAAAATTGGGGAATACATACAAATCTACACTCTAATAAATGAGTGGTAACAATAGGGTCCCTAGTGCACTTCGTTTACAGAGAACTGCTGTCACAATTGCTACTGAAGGCCTAAACTCTGGCTCCAACTTTTGGCAACATATTAAAACTGATGCAATATATGATGTTGTGGTGATTCTCCAACATTCAATATTCTTCGGTGCACCCTCACCTGGAGTACTACGTCCAGCACTGGTTGCCGTACATGAAGAAGGACATGGTACTACTTGAAAGGGTCCAGAGAAGAGCAACTAAAATGGTTAAGGGGCTGGAGGAGTTTCCGTACAGTGAGAGATTGGAGAAACTGGGCCTCTTCTCCATTGAAAAGAGGAGACTGAGAGGGGGCATGATCGAAACATTCAAAATACTGAAGGGAATAGACTTAGTAGAGAAAGACAGATTGTTCACCCTCTTCAAGGTAGAGAGAATGAGAGGGCACTCTCTAAAGTTGAAAGGGGATAGATTCCGTCCGAACGTAAGGAAGTTCTTCTTCACCCAGAGAGTGGAAGAAACTGGAACGCTCTTCCAGAGTCTCTTGTAGGGGAAATCACTCTCCAGGGTTTCAAGACTAAGCTGGACAAGTTCCTGCTAAACTGGGACATACGCAGGTGAGACTGGACTCATTTAAAGCACTGGTCTTTGACCTGGGGGCCGCCGCGTGAGCGGACTGTCGGGCAGGATGGACCACTGGTCTGACCCAGCAGCGCCAGTTCTTATGTTCTTATGTCTTTTGAGTTCTGTAAAAAGGAGCTCTTCACTCCACGGGCAATACCTCTTAGTTTCTAAGAAAGAAATGGTATTCCTGAGACAACTGCCAAGATAATGAGTGTTTCAATTTCAAGGGAGTCGAGACCATACATTTCAACGAATTGGTTGAAGTGCTTGGGATCACTTCTACTTCCAGTAGACACATTCTCATAAGAACATAAGAATTGCTGCTGCTGGGTCAGACCAGTGGTCCATCATGCCCAGCAGTCCGCTCATGCGGCGGCCCTCTGGTCAAAGACCAGCACCCTAACTGAGACTAGCCCTACCAGCGCACGTTCCGGTTCAGCAGGAACTTGTCTAACTTTGTCTTGAATCCCTGGAGGGTGTTTTCCCCTATAACAGCCTCCAGAAGAGCGTTCCAGTGTTCCACCACTCTCTGGGTGAAGAAGAACTTCCTTATGTTTGTACGGAATCTATCCCCTTTCAACTTTAGAGAGTGCCTTCTGGTTCTCCCTACCTTGGAGAGGATGAACAACCTGTCTTTATCTACTAAGTCTATCCCCTTCAGTACCTTGAATGTTTCGATCATTTCCCCTCTTAATCTCCTCTGTTTGAGAGAGAAGAGGCCCAGTTTCTCTAATCTTTCACTGTACGGCAGCTCCTCCAATCCCTTAACCATCTTAGTCGCTCTTCTCTGGACCTTTTCGAGTAATATCGTGTCCTTCTTCATGTACGGCAACCAGTGCTGGAGGCACCCTTCCCGCATGTTTCTTGTGCATTATCTGTTTTGGACAACTGGTGACACATGCCCTGAGCATGTGCTTAGCTTGCTTATTGGGTAATCCATCCCTGCCTAAGAAAATAAAACCGAACACTGTTCTATAAATTATTCTCAAAGTTAATAGAATACCTGAAATGTATTACATTACATTACATTAGTGATTTCTATTCCACCATTACCTTGCGGTTCTACGTATAACTGGATGTGTAAATGGCAGGAATGCCCCTGAACCGCTCATGGCCCTCCCATTGTCGCTCCACTTTTTTGGAACCTGTGCCTAAATTTAAATGCAATTAGCACCAATAATTGCTTGTTAAGATCCCAATTACTGGCACTAATTGGCTCATTATTCAACTACATTGCAGACGTGATTTTTTGCTATCGGACATCTGTGTCATTCTTAAGCAGCACTCAAACCTGGTCAGAACCAATTACCCAGTCAACTCACACTCAATATTGACTCAAAGTCTTCGGACCAGCTACTTTGACGAATGTATATGATGGGACAATTTTATAAATGCCTTCTCGTGTGTGCAAAACACAATTCTATATGCTCATCTCTCATAAAACTATCCTCACAACTTCTGCTCCCAATTCTAATGAAACAGCTTGAAGATTCATTCATTCATTTATTTATTTAATTTGGGTGAGGAATTGTTGTTTACTTTATTTCATATTCCAGTAATGAATTGAAGTATAAATTTTCAACTCGACTAAACAGAGCAAAACATCTACCACACTGGGGCAGATATTCAGCTGATGGCAGTCAGGGTTTTTATATTCCCAGATATTTGATGCCAGGTCATGTCCGGCCACCGGCATTGAATATCTGGTTATATGCTAACCGCTAAAACTTATGCAGTTAAGTGCAATATTCAGCTCTTTACCTGAATCCGGAACATCTACAGTGCAGGGATAACTTCCAGGTCTACCCCAGCACTAACCGCAGAGTGCTGTGGCAATCTGCCTGGATATTCAGTGGCATTATCCTGGTTAAATCATCTAAAAAATCAATCCCTAAGTTTCTATGTTTCTCATAATTCAAGGTGCTTCTTTTACTTTAGTCAGATTTGATCCAAAAGATTTCACTCACACGTACTCAGACACTTACGCCAGAATGTTGCTTCCAATTAAAATTCTTCCCAAGGGATAGGTCCTTCCTTTCACTGTCACCGGGGGGCTCACTTCAAGATTTCCAAAGTAGTCCAGGCTGCTGACATCAAATAAGGATGCAGGCTCTCTCTTCACATATCCAAAATCTGGACCCTGTAAGAACACAGAGGTGAAAGTATAATGATAAACCAGGCTCACTGTAGAGGTGAAGGAAGTGATCAGAGACAAGAAAACTTCGTTTAAGGAATGGAAAAGGTCAAAAACGGATGAAAACTGGAATAAGCACAAACATCAACGCAGGTGCCAAAAGGTGGTAAAAGGGGCCAAAAGAGACTATGAGGAAAAAATAGCCAAGGAGACAAAAAAATTCAAGCCGTTCTTTCGATATATTAAGGGGAAACGGCCCGCGAAGGTAGCGGTGGGACCGTTGGATGACCATGGAATAAAGGGAGTGCTAAAGGAGGACAAAGAAATCGCAGACAAACTGAACACATTTTTTGCATCTGTATTTACCGAAGAGGATATACACAGCATACCGGAACCCAACAGACTATATGCTGGAAATGAAGACGGAAAACTGACAGGGTTGACGGTCAGTCTAGAAGAGGTATGCAAGCAGATTGATAGGCTTAAGAGTGATAAATCCCCAGGACCAGATGGCATCCATCCAAGGGTCATCAAGGAACTGAAAGGGGCTATAGCTAAACTGCTTCAACTAATAACCAATCTGTCGATCAAATCGGGAAAGATTCTGGAAGACTGGAAGGTGGCGAATGTTACGCTGATCTTCAAAAAAGGTTCAAGGGGAGATCCGGGAAACTACAGACCAGTCTGACCTCGGTACCGGGAAAGTTGGTATATGCGCTGATAAAGTATCGCATCATTGATCACCTTGATAGACACGGTTTAATGAGGACCAGCCAGCACGGTTTCAGCAAAGGCAGATCTTGCCTGACAAACTTGCTGCACTTTGAGGGAGTAAACAGGCAGATAAATAAGGGCGACCCGATCAACATTGTATATCTGGATTTTCAGAAGGCATTTGACAAGGTTCCACATAAACGACTACTTCAGAAAATTGCAAGCCATGGAATTGAGGGTGAAATACTCACGTGGATTAAAAACTGGCTGGTGCATAGGAAACAGAAAGTGGGGGTAAATGGATAATACTCAGACTGGAAGAGTGTCACCAGTGGGCTGCCACAAGGCTCGATGCTTGGACCCGTACTCTTCAACATCTTTATAAATGATCTGGACATTGGTACAACAAGTGAGGTGATTAAGTTTGCGGACGATACGAAGTTATTCAGAGTAGTGAAGATATGAAGTTATTCAGAGTAGTTGGGGGATTGCGAAGATCTACAAAGTGACATAATCAAGCTCGAGAAATGGGCAGCGAAATGGCAAATGAGGTTCAATGTGGATAAGTGCAAAGTGATGCATGTCGGTAACAAAAATCTCATGCACGAATATAGGATGTCCAGGGCGGTACTTGGCGAGACCTCCCAGGAAAGAGACTTGGGAGTTCTGATCGACAAGTCGATGAAGCCGTCTGCACAGAGTAGTGAAGACACAGGGGGATTGCAAAGATCTGCAATGTGACATAATCAGGCTCGAGGAATGGGCATCAACATGGCAGATGAGATTCAACATGGATAAGTGTAAAGCAGGGATCTCAAAGTCCCTTCTTGAGGGCCGCAATCCAGTCGGGTTTTCAGGATTTCCCCAATGAATAGGCATTGAAAGCAGTGCATGCACATAGATCTCATGCATATTCATTGAGAAAATCTTGAAAATCCGACTGGATTGCGGCCCTCATGGAGGGACTTTGAGACCCCTGGTGTAAAGTGATGCGTGTCGGTAACAAAAATCTCATGCACGAATACAGGATGTCCGGGGCGGTACTTGGAGAGACCTCCCAGGAAAGAGACTTGAGAGTTCTGATCGACAAGTCGATAAAGCCGTCCGTGCAATGCATAATTGGCTGCTTGTGGAGTGGAAGGGTCTGAAAGGGTTTGCTAGATGAGCAGACAACAGAGTGTGAGAAGAGAAAGTGGAATCTGGAGAGCTTCAGTGAAGAGCTATAGATGACTTTACTTTTCCAAAGGGTCACTGGGAGAGGATAGAGTGTGTGGAAACCCATCTATAAAGGAAAACCATTGATGGACAGACCCTGGTTTGTGCAGAGCCTGTGTGGACTGTTTCAGCTTGGCAGGAAAGATAGAGTTAGGGTTACGAGATATCCGGATTTCCCTGGACATGTCCTCCTTTTGAGGACAGCTTTTCTGGGTTTTGAAAAGCTTCCTCATATCACATCGGGCAGGGAGGAAGTCCACGCATGCGCGAATGCCACACGATGACATCACGCATGCGTGTGCTTGATGTCATCGCGTGGCATTCATGCATGCGCGGACTTCCTGCCCGACAAGAGCAGGCAGTAGGGGGTAGAGCTAGGGCGGGACTATGGGGGCGTGTCTAGGGGGGTCCAGATTTTCCGATTGGTGGTCCCAGGCTGAGGACAGAGGATGGGACCCAGGAGTAGTTCACCGTGTGTATTGGGAAATTGTATGAAGAGACTGGGGAACATAAAGTCTCTAGAAATTCTCTCCTTATGATGGACCAGATTCAAAATGCACACCAGAAGATATTGTAAATAGTTACTCGCTGATACCGCCATCAAGATTAAGTAAAAGATCCACTTGTTAATTGCACTTTGGTGTCTGTGTGATTCAGGACTCAAGGATCTCCCGTACGAGGAACGGCTGGATAAGTTGAGGCTGTACTCACTCGAGGAACGCAGAGAGAGGGGTTACATGATCGAGACATTCAAGTATCTCACGGGCCACATCGAGGTGGAAAAAGATATCTTCTTTTTCAAGGGTCCCGCGGCAACAAGGGGGCATCCGTGGAAAATCAGGGGCGGGAAACTGCACGGGGACACCAGGAAATTCTTTTTCACTGAAAGGGTGGTTGATCGCTGGAATAGTCTTCCACTTCAGGTTATTGAGGCCAGCAGGGATACACAGGGAAAGGTAGGGGAGGGTCATTGGGGTGGGCAGACTAGATGGGCCGTGGCCCTTATCTGCCGTCTATTCCTATGTTTCTATGTTTCTTCAGTAGAAGTTTAGCATGAAGGCTGAGTGATGTGACTGAATCCCGGGTTTGTGATCATCCAGCCCCAGCCTACGTCCAGCTCAAGAGACTGATAGGACTGTGGACAATTTCTGCCTTGTGCGAGCCCAGGTCATGGGTCCCCAAGCCAACCCACACCAGAGAAGGCAGGAGCATGAGTCAACCATCTCCTGCTGAATATCGGGAGGTGAATATCTAAGTGTACCACTGACCACCAGTGCTATCCAGATATCAGCTGCTAAATATCTGGAAATATATTTAAACCCCATGGCCAACATTTACAAGAAACACTGCGTGCCGTGTAAAAAAGTACTGGAATATCTGAATCTACCCCATCCCCCAATCTACAAATTAAACGTAGAAAATATTATACCAAGATCTTTTTGAAAGGGAAATCCTTCAATCCTCCGTTTCTTGGTGAGTCGAAAACCACCGGGAAGCATTTATCAGGCCCCTCTGTGTAGCCAAACTCCATTTCATCCTGTTGAAAATAAGAAGATAGAATATGTTTACACAGACGCTCTTCTGAATATCACCAGGGAAAATTCTACCTCAAAAGGGAAAATATCGAAGATCAAAGATGGCTTGGTAATTCCTATGCTCTGTCAGACTTAGGGTTACCAGATGTCTGGCAAAACCCAGACATGTCCTCTTTTTAGAGGACTGTCTGTGTGCCCGGATGGACTTTCCAAAACCCAGCAGTTTTCTGGGTTTTGAAAAGCTCTGCCCATGTGTGGAGTGCCTCTGAGCATGCGCAGATGACATCACATATGTCTGCGAATGCTCGGAGGCCCCTGGCCACGGCCCAGAGGTCAGGAATAATGAGATGAGGCTTTTGGGGGCAGGGCCAGGGATTTGCAAAGAAAAATATGGTAACCCTAGTCAGACTGGACCCCTGAAAAGTTGGGAATCTTCAACTGAATACAGCCCAGACATTGAAGACTTTTGAGCTCCACTTCCCACCCCTTGCCTCATAGATCTCCCAACTTCTCTATCTCATTCCTCAACCTCACTATCCACACTCGCCCTACTGCACTGATCCTCAAACCCCTGTATTCATTCCCCTCCCCCCTTCCAAGCATCTCCACTCTGCCATCATTTTATCTCCTTATCCACTCTCTTGTCATCTCTCCATACTTCATGGCTTACCTCATTATCAGCTATGTCATCTACAACTTATCCAGAACACTTCTATTAAATTAATATATGATGCAATCTGCGGATCCCAACAAGAAAAGAGTTAAGACTGCAGACATCAAGGGTGTGGGTGTTCTTCTGCATTGGTCCAGAGGAATGGAACAGGTTTCCGCAATATATACAGCAGCAAGAGACATTTAAAAGATTGCTGAAACGCCATCCTTCATGTAAAATGAAACACGGATGACGAGCAGATGACTGTGTTGTGGTTATGGGGAGGATGCTGAGTATGTTGAAGCTGATCACTGTTAGCTGTTTTATGTTTTTATTGTATTTTTGTTTGGTTTGATGTTTGTAATGGTATTTATAATGTCTGTTCATTTGTCCTTCGCTTTGTATAAGGCGAATAAGAAATAAACACAACACAATACAATATATACAATATTAGACAACTCCTCAACTCCATGGTGTGCCTAAATCCTGGATGCCCTAAAGAGAAAATTCACATTAAGTCTCGTGACCTTCTTGTACCTGAATCCAACGGTCTCCGCGGTTATCGTCCTCCTCACACACTGTCAGCTTGCACTGTGCTTGTTTCACCAGGTCTGTCAGTTGGTCTAGAAACTCGATGTTACTGGGTAATCTAGAATACCAAACAGGGATAATGTTCCTAATGTTCTGCTTTCAACACTGAGATCTGTATTGCAGCAGGAAATAAGTCCATTGGGCTTCCTTTGATTTCACCCACTGAAAAAAAATTACAGGTACAAATATACAGCTGGCACATTCGCCAGGTTAAGTGCCTGCACTTAACTGAAATACTCAAAGCCCCTCTCTTTACAGATAGCATGTGTTAAACATACATGTGATATGGAGACTGCACCCATACTGTCTGTTCAGTAAGCCTAAACTAAACTGGGTTTGGTTCTGTATTGGATGCCAGTCCTGGCCACCGCCTAAGTAGTTGTTGAGAATTGTGCACCGGAATCCTTTGTGGAATCGCGTCTATCTTAAAGAACAGACTTCTCTAATCGGTACCCATGTCAACTAGCTCAGCTGCCTATCTTTGCCAAGGGATCCCTTGCCATCAGCTAATCGTGGCATGGGAATCCTCGATCAGCTGAGCTGACAGGGCTCTGAGAAGCTGTGGTTTCAGGGAGTCATGCTCAGCTGATCAGGGATTGCCGTGCCGCGATCAGCTCGGCCGGCTGCATCTACTTTTCCGATGCCTACATTTCAGGCATCTGTGGCGGCTCTATGGAGATGCTTAAACTCGCCCAAGGCCACTTCTGGGCAAAACCGCACCCACACCCTGCCTGAGCAAGCTTAAGTGTCTCTATGAGTCTCCCTAGACCCTTGACAGATGCCTAGACTGTAGGCGTCCTTCCTCAGGAGAATGTTTCTAAAAACTTGCGTTCCGGTTGTCTGGCAGACGGCAGTTGGACAACCTATCCATTTCGCAGTTAAATATTACTGCCAAATATTAATTTCCAGTGCTACTCTCCTAACCTGGCTCTTAATTAGAAGGGATACTATCTGGCTATGTAGTGAGTTAAATGGTCTGATACTTAATTTCCTAAAATGTATGGATAAGGGACTTTTGCATTGATCACTTATAAATATTGGGACAACAATTTTTACTTTTGACTTATCATTTCACTACAATCTAACTGTCAGCATTGTAGTTTGCAGACATCAATTTAATTTTCAGATGTTCACAAGCAAAAGGACTAGAGAGTTAGCTGAAGTGTTTCACTCTCTATTTCTGCCTGCTTACCTGCACACAAAGACCTCTTCAGGCTCCAGGGTGTTAGGGGTCATTATCCATGGCGCCACTCGGAAAACCACCAAGTCTGTAAATACTGGAATGTTTGGTAAACTCTGAAGCATAAGATGAAAAATTGTTGAGCTGTGGTGTTCCTAAATTAGCATCTTTTCAAAAGTTTCTTTGTTTTCCATGCATTTGGATATCAGACATTCTCAGCACCTGTTGTCCTGAAGAGATGCTGAGTGAGGATCTGCTAAGGGGAAGAAAAACTCCATTGGCATTCCGACTTGAGAAGAGGGAAGCTTGGGCTTCAGTAGGTTATTTCATTATCTTTCTCTTTTACTTTTTTAGTTCAGTTCTCTGCTTTTTCAGCAAAGTCAATTTAAACAATAGTGTAGACTTTAGAGTCTCTGTTAGAGTTTTATATATCAAAAAAAGCATTTTAGCCTAGATTAGTATTTTAGGTTGCATTTCAGAGCATAAGATAAGATCAGATTAGGGCACATATAGCTGTTGAAGAAAGTCTCTGTTTAGTGTTTAATTCCCTCCCACCCATCCCAAGGCTGATCTTTTGATTTATAGGCTCTTCAACCAATTAGGAACAGGACATTGTTTTGGTAAGACTTTTCTGCTTTTTCTTCTCTTTTTTGATCAGGTGCAAGTACTTCTGCAATCACAGTGTGACTTGGAAACATGTCATCAAAGCTGCTGTTTAGGTTACAGCTTCTGCCTCTGTGCAGACAGAAAATGTTACCCAGGCAGAGGGAGTGGTTCTATGTACAAGTTGTCTTCAGCTTGAATCCCTCATGAAGAAAGTAAAGTACATGAGATAGGAAGTGACAAGTCTGAGACGCATCCATGAGAATGAGAGGTACATCGATGAAATGGTTCATGAGGTGTCAAAAATTTCCAACAGTGGGGAAGAAGAGGCTGTGCTGAGAGAGGACAGCTGGACTCAGATTATGGGACCTGTAGGATCGAGCCTCCACCTGCTCTTGAACTGAAGAACGGGTATGCAGCTCTGGAAGTGGAGATGAGAGCATCCAAGGGTCAGGAAGGACCAAAGCTTAAAATCTCCAAAGTTGCTGGATCTCTGGCCACTAGGAGGCATAAGTTAGTGGTGGTTGGTGATACCCTTCTGAGGGGTACAGAGATGTCCATCTGCAGACCAGACCCATGAGGTTTGCTGTCTGCCTAGTGCCAATATCCAAGATGGTACGGAGAGCTTCCTGAGACTCATCCAGCCTAATGTCTATTATCCAATGCTGCTCATCTATACCCCTCCGAACGTATCAAAAGTGACTTTGTGGCTCTGGGAGAGAAGATGAAGCAGTTGGGTGTGCAGGTAGTATTCTCACCAATCCTCCCTGTTAAAGTAAAGGCCAAGGCAGAGAAGATCACATCCTGGAGATGAATATGTGGCTGTGTGGATGGTGTCCTCAAGAGTGTTTGGCTTCCTCAACCATGGGAGTCCAGTAGCCTGTTCTCATGGTGGCCAATCCAGGTCACTAGTACCTGGCCAAAACCCAAGGAATAGCAATATTCCATGCTGCCAATCCAGGGCAGATGGTGTATATCCAAGAGTACTGAAGGAACTTAGTGAAGCTCTGTAAGCTCCGCTGGCTGACTTTTTCAATGCTTCTCTAGAGTCGGGAGTGGTACTGGAGGACTGGAGAAGGGTGGATATGGTTCCTCTCCACAAAAGAGAAAGGAAGAAATAGGGAACGACAGGCCGGTAATTCTGACTTCTGTGATAAGTAAATTAATGGAAATGCTTTCCAAACAGAAAATGGTGACGCTTCTGGAATCTAGTAGATTATAGGACAAGGATTCACTAGATTCAGGTCTTGTCAGACAAATCTGATCAATTTCTTTGGTTGGGTGACCAGAAAATTGGATAAGAAGGGAGTGTGCTAGATGTGGTGCATTTAGATTTTAGCAAAGCCTTTGACAGTGTTCCACAGAGACGTGTAATAAATAAACTGAGTGCTCTTGGGATGGGCCACAAAGGTTCAGGCTGGAAGGCGACAGAGTAGTGGTCAATGAAGATCACTCTGAGAAAAGGGATGTATAGGCCTGTTCTTTTTAACATTTTTTATGCGATATTACTGAAGAGCTGTCAGGTAATATTTGCCTCTTTGCGGATGGTACCATGTGGAAGGACCCACCCCCAGGCCTGCCCAGTTCTACCCAGCTCCGCCTTGTTCTGCCCAAGTCATGCCCCGTTCCACCCCAGCCCCACCCCCAAACCTCTTCTCCTCGAGCTCAGGGCCGCGTTTGGAGGGCCATCGAGCATGTGCATGTATGGCATGATGACATCACATGCGTGTGTGACATCACCACATTACATGCATGCATGTGCAGATGCCTTCCTAATGTAGCCCCGAGCTTGAAGCTTTTCAAAACCCAGTGTGCCAGGTTTTGAACAGCTGTCTGGACACCTGGACAGTCCTCTAAAAAGAGGACATGTCTGGGAAAATCCAGACATCTAGTAACCCTAACTCTACCCATCCTATGGTACCTCCTCAGAGCAATCCAACAGAGTGAAGCCAACAGTAATAAGTCCAGAGAAATCTGCGTCAGGGAACCTCAGGCCTTCCAGAAAGAAAGTGTTTTCTTTTTCTCCACTGACATCTTCTATTTCATAAAGTAATTTATTCCTCCCCAGTACATGTTGGAATTGGGGATCTGAGTTGGTTACTAAAAAGAAAAAAGTAATTAACGCATATTTTTGCTGGATACCAAAGAGCAGTTAAGCAGTCAGCAGCGAGTCTAAAACTCCAGAATGCTTTCTTAAAATTTTTCCCATCCAAAGGTCAGACACAGTTTGGCTTGTAAAGGACACTTAGAATTGAGAAAGACATGGGGGAAGCCACTGCTTGCCCTGGATCGGTAGCATGGATTGGTGCTACTTTTTGGGTTTTGGCCAGGTACTAGGGACTTGGATTGGCCACCGTGAGGCCAGTAAGGCTATTCTTATGTTCTAATTAAGCACCTAGGGAGGAAACTGTGTAACAAACTCGTATAAGTTAACATATCATAAAATTCCTTTTGTATATCGCAAAACTTTATTACGGTAAATAAAGAGAACTGAATAGTTATAGTGAAGTACAAAAATCTAACCAACAAATAAGCTTTTAATAATTTCCTGAAATATAAATAAGTAGAGCCAGCTAATAATCGACCAAATTCAGTATCCCAGCGAGTAGCTTGAAAAGATGGAGATTGTTTCAACCACTTTTAATACACCAACTAGACATTTAAATGTTTAGCACAGTGTATCGCAAACTATATGCCGTGACGAGATTCTGCGAGACGCCGGTGAGGAGGAGAGGCACTGGAGCAGGCCGATTGCCTACAGGACATGCCTCTCGCGTCAACCAGCACCTGCGCCTCTTCTCCGTGCTTCTCCACTGATGGATCAGTGCACACACGTCGATGTGATGATATCACGCATGTGCGAGACGCCATCATGTCAACATCCACGCTTTTCCGGGTGCCCTCCAGTCGCGGCCCGGAGTTTACTGTGCCGCTGATTTAAAAGGTTTAGAAGAATGACTTTCACGCATCAGTGTGAACATATGTACGTAACTATCCAAATTCCACCTCAGTGCTACTCTGTAAATGCCCATTTAACCTACGCAGTTCATATTTTCAAAGCAGAGTGTGCACAGTCAGTGCTTCTGGCATAACTCACACTTAGAAGCATAATCTGTGGCACTTTGGTACTAATACACTGTCACTGTGGTTGCTGTAACCATTTGGTCCTAACTTTCAAGTGCACGTTTTAACAATTACCCTTCTATTCTATGAAGGAAGGTGTCTCTGCTCTTTTATAGAACAGGATCTTACCAGGTAACCTCCACTAGAGGGTGTTGATGTGGAAGCCTTTCTATAAAGCAGGGGTGTCAAACTCAGGACCATGGGCCAAATTTGGCCATATAGGTGCCACGTTAAGCCATAAGTGCTATTGGGGTGGTTCACAGGAGGGTATAGTAGGTTTGGGGGGGGGGGCTTGAGGGCTCACCCTAAATTATAAGGGGGTTATGGTGAGATATGTGAAATTCACAGCACTGCCTCCTAAGGTGTCCCATTGCTCTGTCAGGATGTCTACGTAGCCCCACCCACTTCCAAATAGCCAATATTAGGACGTTTTCAATCTGGATGTTTATCTGATCAAAATGGGTATAAAGTTAGACGTTCTGATGGCCAAGATGACTAAGTAGACGATTAAAAAAAAAAAAAAAATTATATTTGGATGTCCAGCAGTTTGCCATTTTTGTACCTCCAATTTGAAAGTTCACATGGAAATAGCCAACTTGGACTTAGACCTTTTTTTTTAATGCCCCTCAAAATGTCTGTTACTTCTATTAAAAACTTTGCTTTTGTGATCAGTCAAATTTTGCAATGTACCTATTTAAAATATGAAAATGCTGAAATTTCATTTTTTCATTCTTATAAAGTAATAAAAAGCAACATATGAATCACAATCGACATGCATTTAAGATTTAGAAGTGAGCAGTTTTTTAAGATTTGCGATTACTGTATTTTTTGCTCTATAAGACGCACTTTTTTCCCCAAAGAGTGGGTGGAAATAAGGGTGTGTCTTATGGAGCAAATACCACCCCCCCCCCCCCCCGTTCCTGCACCTTTTTTAATCCCGGTGGTCCAACGTTGTATCGGCAGGAGCTTTCCGTGCTCCTGCCCTTCCCTCGCTGGACCACTGCCTCCTGATGTCATTTGTATTTGCCACTTCTCGCAACCTTTTCAAAGCGTGCAAGTCCTTGCCCAGCGGGTTTAGACTCTGGTGATGCAGTCTGGCACTTCGTAGCCGTCCCGTACACACTCTTGCAGATTTGCTGCACCAGGAGCGTCGCAGCAGGAGAAGGGGAGTCTGCGCACTTCTGGCCAGGATTTCCAGTATCGCCTCCCTCTCCCACAACAAATGAAGATAATGCAGAGGATTGGACTCGGCTGTCTCTGGTACTGTCCCACCACCGATTCTGCAACCACTGAACCTTGAAAACTGAAAACCACCCCCAGAATCATCAGCAACACCATCTTCTTCCATCCTACCGCCCATCACAAGGCCGCTCACAGGAAGAGGAGGCGTCGCAGTCAGTTTGAGTCCCAAGGGGAATGGGAATTGGAAAGAGAGATGTGGGGCCTTTCTGTGCACGGGTGTGTGATTGGCTGAGCACTGAGGGCTTGTACATAGTGGCCTTATTCTGGAAGATATTTTGCACGCGCGGCTCTTTAGCTCTTCAGGGATTCGGCCATGAACCTGTGCTGCACCTTGTACCAGTGGTCGGCTCTTGGAGGTCCACTGCTTTCCGGTACTTGCGCTTGTCCCAGTGCCGGATCACTGAGTCGCCACATTCCCTTTCCAGTCAAGGGATGCCACATGGAATCGGGTCAGGTGCTGACATATTTATAGGCTCCGTCCTAAAGCAGCGGTAGGTAACTATGGGATGAAGCCTTTCACATTTAGGGACTGTACATGTCATAGGATTTATGGTTTTCCTGGTTTATAGGATTCAGTTATCTTTTAAAAAGGGCTCATTTGGAGGTCTTTAAATGCTAACTTGTTAATTATTTCAAAGTACCTTAGTAACTTAGTAGATGACGGTAGATAAAGACCCGAATGGTCCATCCAGTCTGCCCAACCTGATTCAGTTTACCCCGGTCACGCGTCTTATGGTCAGATGTGTATTATAGAGCGAAAAATAGGGTATATTGTAAGTCACTTTCACGAATTAGCCCTCAGATATAGTCTCCCATCAAAATCCATAAAAATGGCCCTACCTCTAGGCCCGCCCTGTTCTCCTGGCCATGCCCCATTCTGCCCGAGTTCCACCCTGTTCCACCCCTTCAACCTGTTTGCTCATTGGAATGGCATCTGCGCATGCACTGGTGTGACTCAATGACATCATGCACGTGATGTCACCGCATTGCATCCGCTCATGCACAGATGCCGTCCCGACATTGCTTGTTGCTAGAAGCTTTTCAAAACCCAGACAAAGTACCATGTTTTTAAAAGCCGTCCAGACATGTCCAGGGAAATCCGGATATCTAGTAACCCTACCCATCATGTTCTCGTTATACTGTCCTTAGTAGTAGTGTTTGAAGTCAAGAATATCCTGGTGAAAATGCTCACCTTACTCCTCTGAGCATTTCACATGTTTTTGGAATGTCTCAAGATGAGCATCAAGGACATGGACTTTGAGACATCCTACAACCCATTTTACTGTAATTCTTCACCAAATTCTCAACCAACTCTACATAGTTTTCGGCCTTGTAATTGCCTATAAAGCCCCAACCACTGTGACACAGCTATTCCAAGCTGCTTTCTACTTTCTAGTTAGCTTCTTGGGAAATTACTTGCACTCCAAGATTTTCTTTATCTGTGGTCCAAAGAAGACATCAGCTTTGTCCTTTACCTCAGACAGATTAGGGAAGATCACTTGAATTTACTTGAAGGCTGCTGACTCCTTATCTAGAGCTCTGGCAAATTGCCTCATTAGATCCAATTTGATGTGCAATGGTGGCATCAGCATCTTCCTGGGGTCCACATTTGAAGTTGTTTCTCCCCACAGGGAACTCAGTCCATGTGGCCAGTCCTGCCTTTGGTAGTGCGTCTTTGTGTCGCTACTGTACCAAAAGGCAGAGATAGGGAAACTTGATTTTAAAAAACCCTTGGAGACCCATTAGGAATGCCACCATTTTGAAGTCTCCAAGACCTGTCAGTTGTACTCATACTCAAAGCTGCCCAGTAAGGTCTTGATGCTGTTGTAATCCTCTTTGAGGTGCAATGAGTGAGACAGTGGAAGAGAAAGGTACTTGTTCCCGTTAGAGAATGACACAGGGACATATTTTTCCCCATACCCGCGGGAACTCATTTTCCTGTCTTGTCCTAGTGAGTTATTTTCCTGCACCTGCCCCATCCCTGCAAGCTCTGTCCTCATCTGCACAAGCCTCAAACACTTTAAAATCTTAAGTGTTTGAGGTCTGTGTAGTTAAGGCAGAGCTTACAGGAATGGGGTAGGGATAGGAACAGCAACAAAAGTTATGGGGATGGGACGGGGGAAATTGAGTTCCAGCGGGAACGTGGAAAAATTTGTCTACCCGTTGATGCTACTGGATGCTACTGGATGCTTTGATGCTACTGGATGAACTATCAGATAAAGAGACACCACTCTTTTGGTGATTCAAATTGCCTCAAACAGACGGTGGCAGAAGTAGAGCCCATCTTGATGGATGGAGAAGGTAAAAAAAGCTTGATGACACTTCCTCTGATCTGTGACTTACACACTTTCATCCAACAAGTTCCACTGCTTCAGCCTAGATGTCAAAAGGCCCCTAAGTTTATTCTGCTTTGAATCAATCTAGAATGTTCTGCAAAAAAGGTAAATGTCAAAATATCATTGTCCTGGTCAGAAAAGCAAAGTTTTCCACAAAACATCCAAGTTTGGAGTCAGAAAAACAGCCATTTTCAAAATGAAGCAGTGCAGTACACGTGTTATTCCAGTAAAATAATACTTATGTTCTTACGAATGTCTAAGAAAATTAATTGAGATCTAAATTCTGAACTTTGTTAAAATGTCCAAATTTGCTCGAAAGTCTTCCTAAAATTTAGGAAAGTCTGAGCATTGTTTGACAATTGATAACTTACTTTTTGCATGGAAAACACCAACTTTATCCGAGTCAGATGGAGAAATGTGAAGGATGACTTTATGACTGGCAAAGATAGCATCAGGTCCAGAAGTTCTCAAGATCATACAAGACATGTCCTTGAGGTCTTTAAAGTAAAAAGAGAGAGAGAGAGATTTGTTATCAAGCATTGGTGTGGCGTTCCAAAGCCAAGCTCCTCTGCATGCAGTCTCTTCTTCAGCCCTAACTCTGGGATTCTCTGCTTGCTATAGTGTGAACAGAGAAGCTGTACATGCAAACTCTTTCTTTCATATGAACAATTTTATACAAATCCATTTTCACAATGAAAGTACTGTACTTCTATGAAAAACCCCTCTTCAAAAATTATTTCCCAGCAGCATCACCTCCAGGACTTCACTTTTCCCTGCAGGAATAGAGGGTAATTTTTTTTAATTTACCCATGGAAGGAGTCATGCGATATCGATATTGTTGGTGTGAGCTTCTGCATCTCCTCTCTATTATTGTTTTATTTTCCCTGCTGGACTATATTTAAATTTTGTTAAAGCTGCCCGGTAGTTGTTCAAGATCCAGAGAATTTTTTTGAAACAGGTGTTTGTTTCATGACGTCTAAATTGCCCCGTTGGGGTAGAGATTGGGCCTGAGCTGGAGAATCAAAAATGGTAGTTGACGCTCCTCCCCAGCCGATATCTATTAGTTCGGCATGGGTGGTTGAAGTTGTTCACGAGGTAAAGTTGATTTTGGAAGGCTCCCTTACCACTAAATTACAACCGATTGTGGATAAACTGAATGTGGTAACCCTGCACGGTGATCTTACCTCTTATCAACAGTGTTTGTCGGACTTGGAAGACCATGTACTGCAACGCAAAGAATATCATTGGCAACTCAGGGCCAAAATAACTGACCCCATTTTCAGGGCACGGACTATAAAAGTCTTCTTGGCTCTAGCCACCTTATCCAAATACTGAAACTCTAATCGAAACCCCACTCTAACCTTTCCAAATCTCTCCAACCATGATTGGACCATAGAAGTCTTCCCAGCACTGAATTTGGTTGTTTCTCAGTTACTAGTGTTGCCAACTAATCATCACTAAACTTGTTTCATGTCTTTCATACAGTATTTCTTTGTGTTTGTCCCATGTATTTTTTAATTGTTACTGTTTTCATCTCCATCACCTCTGTAGAAGGACATTCCAGGGACCTACTAAAACCTGCTCCATGAAAAAGTACTTAGAGAGGTTTGGAAAGGTTTGGCCAATTTCCTGGAGGAAAAGTCCATAGTCTGTTATTGAGAAAGACATGGGGGATAGAAATGAAAGGGGACAGATTTAGAAGAACACTTTGAAAATACTGTTTCATGGACAGGGTGGTGAATGCTTGGAATGACTTCCCACTGGAGGTGGTAGAGACAAAAATGTATCTGAATTCAAAAAGGTATGGGATGGTAGATGGCATGGTTAGACAGACTGCATAGGCCATATGGTCTTTATCTATCTTCATTTTCTTATGTTTCTATGTTTCTTCCCTCGATGTCCTAAGAACATAAGAACAGCCTTATTGGGTCAGAACAATGGTTCATCAAGCCCAGTAGCCCATTCTCACGGTGATCCAGGTCACTAGAACCTGGTCAAAACTCAAGAAGTAGCAACATTGCATGCTACCAATCCAGAGCAAGCAGTGGCTTCCCCCATGTCTTTCACAACAACAGACTATGGACTTTTCCTCCAGGTACTTGTCCAAACCTTTCTTAAAACCAGCTACTCTATCCGCTCTTACCACAACCTCTGGCAATGCATTCCAGAGCTTAACTATTCTCTGAGTGAAAAAAAATTTCCTCCTATTGGTTTTAAAAGTATTTCCCTGTAACTTCATCAAGCTCCCCCTAGTCTTTGTAATTTTTGACAGTTAAAAATGGATTCACTTGAACGGGTAACCTTTCCCCCATCCTTTTGTTTCATATCTTGCCCTTTTTGATTTGATTTATAAATTATATTTAATCCATTTTTTATTTTTTCCTTCTTGTGTTTGTCCGGTCCAGAGGAGTCTTAATTGTCTGGTTTGAGCAATATGTTTTTTCTTTTTTACCCCAATTTTACTAGTACTTGTAAATCGCATTGAACTAAGATTTTGCGATCAAATCAAATTTTTATTAAACTTTAAACTTGAAACTACCCATTCTACTTCATTCAGGATTTTGTAGACTTCAATCATATCTCTTCTCAGCTGCCTCTTTTCCAAGCTAAAGAGCCCTAACCTTTTTAGTCTTTCCTCATACGAGAGGAGTTCCATCCCCTTTATCACCTTGGTTGCTCTTCTTTGAACCTTTTCTAGTGCCGCTATATCTTTCTTGAGATAAGGAGACCAGAATTGAATGCAATACTCCAGATGAGGTCGCACCATGGAGCAATACAGGGGCATTATAATATTCTTAGGCTTGTTAACCATCCCTTTTTTAATAATTCCTAGCATCCTGTTTGCTTTATTGGCCGCCACCGCACATTGGGTGGAAGGTTTGATCATATTGTTTACAATGATATCCAGATCCTTTTCTTGGGTGCTAACCCCCAAGGTGGACCCTAACTGTAATTCAGGTTATTCTTCTGAATGTTCATCACTTTGCATTTGTCCACATTAAATTTCATCTACCACTTGGATGCCCAGTCTTCCAATTTCCTAAGGTCTGCCTACAATTTTTTCACATGTGTTTTAACAATTTTTAACATTTTAGTGTCATCTGCAAATGTAATCACTTCACTCGTTGTTCCAATTTCCAGATCATTTATAAATATGTTAAATAGCATCGGTCCCAGTACAGACCCCTTGTGGCACTCTACTGTTTACTCTCCTCCATTGAGAAAAATGACCATTTAACCCTACCCTCTGTTTTCTATCCAATAACCAATTCCTAATCCACAGCTGAACTTCGCCTCCTATCTCATGACTGTTTAATTTTCTCAGGAGCCTCTCATGAGGAACTTTATCAAAACTTTTCTGAAAATCTAGATACACCACATCAACCGGCTCACCTTTATCCAAGTTTATTTGTTCTTTGCTATACCGTTTATCAAAAGCATACCTAAACAGTTTACAATTATCAAGCAAATTGGTGAGGCAAAATCTCCCTCAGCTAAGCCCATGCTGACTCCATCTCATTGAATCATGTTTGTCTACGTGTTCCACAATTTTATTTTTTTAAATTGTTTCCACCATTTTTCCCAGCACTTAAGTCAGGCTTACCAGTCTGTAATTTCCCAGATCTCCCCTGGAGCCCTTTTTAAAAATTGGCATAACATTGGCCACCCTCCAATCTTTAGGTACTACAGACAAATTTAGCAACAGGTTACAGATCTCTAACAGCAGGTCAGCAATTTCATGTCAGAGTTCTTTTAGTACCCTGGGATGTATACCATCTGGTCCAGGCAATTTATCACTTTTTAACTAGTCAATTTGGCTTAGTACATCTTCCAGATTCACCAAGATTTCTTTCAGTTCCTCCGCATCACCACCCTTGAAAACCATTTCCAGTTCAAGTAGATCTCTTACATCTTTTTCCATAAAGACCAAAGCAAATAATTAATTTAGTCTCTCTGCTATGGCCTTATCCTCTCTGAGTGCCCCTTTTGCTCCTTGATCATCCAACAGTCCCACAGATTCCCTCACAGGTTTCTGCTTCTGATGTACCTAAAAAAATTGTTATGAGTTTTTGCCTCTTTTGTAAGTTTCTCTTCATATTCTTTCTTAGCTGTCTTTATCAATGCTTTGCATCTAACTTGCCAGTGGTCTCTTTGGTCAGGAACAATCCCAATTTGCTCCTGCCTCTTCCAGCTCCACAATGGCTGCTGCATCTTCCTGTGGTAGCTTCACAGAGGTCAAAGCAGCTATTTTGAGATTGGAACTGGCACTGGCAGAAGCAACTGAAGATTGCTTAAGCTTACAGGGATCACAAATGTGTGAACTTGTGAAGACTTATTGTTTCAATACCATTTTGCTTGAATCAACTGATTATGAGAGGCTAAGGTTTCTGAACATATATGAGTTTACTCACATTTGAAAATCAAGGACCCTGATGCAGGCACTCACTGAAAAAACTGAGTGTGGCTGCAGTAACCTCATTATTTCCCTGGCCATCTCTCCTGCTTGCTGTTTCTGTCTTATGCAGAACATTTTTATTCTCATATAGACCTTGAGTACTTACATGAGCTCAGAGGCCACAAACTGACTCCACATAACAGTGCCACATCCATGTGGATATCTTTTAGTTCCACTGCCATGCCAACACCACCCATAAAACTGTGTCACCCTAGACAAACACCTAGTCCATCTGGAGCTTGAGGCACCCCTGGTTTTACCTAAGGCTCTGATCTTTGTAACATAAGACTCTATTGCATGGAAATAGTAAACCTAATAGAGCAGCTTATCCAATTGAAGGGAATTTTGAAGTTATCTTCAGGATCACCAGATGCAGGGCATATCTCGAATAACTTATGAATTTATTTGAAGAGCAAAGTGCAGAAGTTTTATTCTATACCTTGATTAAGGTTTATTATTTCATCAGCGTTGTCTACATCATTGCATTTGGAATTATCCTTATCACAATTAACTAATAGGATGGCTCCATGTCCATGGGAACCCCATGTCCAGGATGTCTGTAGAAAGAAAAGAAAAGGTAAGATTGGAGCATAATGGAAGAAAGGGGATTACATGCATAGGCGTCACTATCTGGTAGCACGAGCCACCCTAAAATCAGTACACTTCCCCAGTAAGTTTGATATCACTTCCTTATCTCCCTCTCCCTCATTCCCTCCTATGGATCCGGCATCATCTTTCCATCTCCTTTCCCTGTGAGGCCTGCAAACTTGTGGCATTTGCTGTGGTATCAGACATAAGATCATAAAAACATAAGAATAGCTATTCTCTGAGTGAAAAAATGTCCTCCTATTGATTTTAAAAGTATTTCCCTGTAACTTCGAATGTCCCCTAGTCCAGTTGGCCCCAAACTCAAAGCCTTTGCAGGGCCACATTTTGGATTTGTAGGTATTTGGAGGGCCTCAGAAAAAATAGTTAATGTCTTATTAAAGAAATGACAATTTTGCATGAGGTAAAACTCTTTTTAGTTTATAAATCTTTCCTTTTGGCTAAGTCTTAATAATAATATTGTAATTTATACCTAAGGAGACATATGATCAAGAATCTGTTTTATTTTACTTTTGTGATTATGATAAACATACCGAGGGCCTCAAAATAGGGTGACGGGACAAAAGCGCGCGAGACAAACGCATGCCGACAATTCAGCGCAAGACTTCAGCGCGCCGTAGGAAAACCTTTTTTTAAAGGACTCCGACGGGGGGTGTGGGGAGGAACCCCCCCCACTCTACTTACTAGGGATCGCGCTGCCCCGTGCTGCCATGTTGGGGGGTGTGGGGAGGAACCCCCCCCACTCTACTTACTAGGGATCGCGCTGCCTCGTGCTGCTATGTCGGGGGGTGTGGGGGGTGTAACCCCTCACATTATACTGAAAACTTAACTTCTTCCCTAAAAAATAGAGAAAAAGTTGTTTCCGGTATAATGTGGGGTTTCAACCCTCCAACGCCAGCGCGATCCCTATTAAGTAAAGTGGGGCAGTTCCCCACCAACACCCCCATCAGAGCCCTTTAAAAGAAGGTTTTCCTGCGGCACGCTGAAGTCTTGTGCTGAATTGTTGGCGCTCATTTGTCGGTGCGCGTTTGTCCCGCACGCTTAAGACTATGAACCCAAAATAGTACCTGGCGGGCCGCAAGTTTGAGAACACTGATCTAGCCTAATTTCCTATTTCTACGATGGCCAATGCAGGTCTTAAGTACTTGGCAAATACTCAAATAGTAGCAACATTGAATTCAGAGGGCCAAGAGAAGGTAGGTTATAGGCCGTGCTCAAACATTTTGGGTTTATTGTCCTTTTAGAAAGAGTGTTCTGTTTAGTTCATATCTTCCTAGGGTTACCATATGGCTCCAGATAAAGGAGGACAGATTGAGACATCGAAAGCAATGGAAGTAAAACCAAGATGTCTCAATTTTTCCTCCTTACTTCCATTGCTTTCGATGGAAGTAAAACCTGGATGTCTCAATCCGTCCTCCTTTTTCTGGTGCCATATGGTAACCCCATTCCTACTTAACTATTTTGTGTTTGAATGAGCTGCTCAGAAGAGCTTCCAGGTCCCATAAGTGTGCACCTGCCACGAGAGGTCTCTTTGGTCCTGCCCCCAAACACCCCACTTGAACCACTAGGGAGACAGGGAGAACATCCTTTTGTAGCCCTCTTCCCTCATACTCTTAGGTACACAATCCATGCTTCCAGTCTGCATCCATACCTTTGCTTTGAACCTTGATATTACAGAGGTGCCATTACCTTATCAGATTTCTTCTTGTTTATCAGTCCATTGCGATCTGTGTCAACGTCTAGAGAGACGACTGAATAACAGAAAAAATATTGTAAGAAAATAAAATACAACTAAATATATTGTAAAAGAATGATTACAAAAATAGAGCAGAGGCTGACCGAATTGGGGTTTGGCACTGAAGCCAGACCAAATACCTTTTCTGCTTGGTTTCAGTTTTAGCTGAAAAGTTATTTTAATTTTCAACCATGAAAAAAGACCAAAACAGCACTTGGAATTGGTCTTAAGTTTTTGGGTAAATACATTCACTTAAATTTTAGAATAAATAAAAAATTAAAAAATGAACACGGTTTTAGGACCGATGATAAAAATCATACCCCAGTAAGCCATTCACTGGAGGGTGAAGTTCGGGTGTTTGAGGTCCTTTTCCTTGTTTTTGAAACATACACACCGTATATCATATGAAATTTCTCTCATTTTTTGGATTTAATTTGTTTACTTGAGAGAGCTTTTTTTTACCCTTTTTTGGTATTGTTTTTGCTATATTTTTGCTGGAGAATACCAGCAGTTAAACTTTTAGCAGTATATCAGAACATTATCATACTAGACTCTTAGGCCCCGATTCTCTAAAATGGTACCATTGTCAACGGCCACCTTACAAGTGGCCATAGATCGTGTGTCAAACATGTGACGGTGCCATGAAGAGAATTGTGCCTTTTGGAAAGTTAAGCACAGGAAATGTAGGCCAGGGTTTTCAAGGCCTTTGACCTGAATTGTACTTACGGAGGCGCTTTATGGCGCCTAGTGCCACTTCTGGCATTAGCTCAGTAGGCGCCTTGAAAATTCTTTTAAAAGGTCTTTCAAATGGCGCCTAGTGCCACTTTTGCCATTAGCCCAGTAGGCGCCTTGAAAATTATTTTAAAAGGTCTTTCAAATGGCGTTTTAGTGCCACTTCCGGCATTAGCTCAGTAGGCGCCTTGAAAATTCTTTTAAAAGGTCTTTCAAATGGCGTTTTAGTGCCACTTCCGGCATTAGCTCAGTAGGCGCCTTGAAAATTCTTTTAAAAGTCTTTCAAATGGCGTTTTGCACTTAACTTAGGCGCCGGTAGGGTGCTTGTAAAAAATGATGGCTCCTGCCAAAGCCCTACTCTCGATCAGTGTAATTCCTTGCTGTAGGGAACTGGGAGGCGTATTTTCAGCTTATTGCTGAGGATAATGTTGTTCAAAAGCTGTACTTGAGAAACTAGTAGGACTGAAGCTGGACTCTGGAGATCAGAGTACTACAGATGAAAAACCTTAATAGACAATGCTTTCTCAAGCCATGCAGTGACTTAGCATGGAGAGGGGAGCGTTAGAGAATAACACAGAGGCACCAACCCAGAGCTAGAGTGACAACAGTCACTGGGAAGCATCCCATAATACACAAGGGGAGCCAAGGGACAGTTAGGGGTCATATATTAAACGACACTTCAACACATATGAGGGCAGAATACCTTTACTACTGAAATGCAAAGATTTAAATCACTATATTGGGCTCATCCTTAGAATAGCCAGCCAACATTTACAGCTTTCTGGTAGAGATAAGGTTACCATATTTTTCTTGGTGAAATTACGGATGCCTGGCCCCACACCATTCTGCCCCTGGCCCCATCTATTCCACCTTCGACCTCACCCTGTTCCAACCCAAGCCCGGCCCTGAAAGCCTCGTCTGATTATTCCTGACCTCTGGGCCGTGTCCAGGAACCTATGAGCATGCGCAGACCCGTGTGATGTCATCCGCGCATGCTCAGAGGCCCTTCAGACTTGGCCAGAGCTTTCCAAAACCCAGACAAACTGCTGGATTTTGGAAAGTCCATCTGGGCACCCAGTCAGTCCTCTAAAGGGAATGGGAAGCCAGTGATATTCTTTGAGAAGTGGTGTGTGATCTGTAGAAATGAGTGAGAAATCTAATTAAAGTGTTTTGTATAGTATGCGATTTTTTTTGGAGTGCTACAGGTGGAAGACCTGTGTAAATGACATTGCAGTAATTTAACTTTGAAGTGACAAGGGAGTATAGAAGTATAGCACAAGATGGTTGGTCTATTTAGGAACAGATTAGACGGAGGGAATAAAAAAGCAAGATTTTGTCACTGAGGAAACCTGAGAACGGAAAGTGAGCACACAGTCTATGGAAACTCTGAGATATTTCTTGGTGTCAATTAGTTTCATAAGAACATAAGAATTACCGCTGCTGGGTCAGACCAGTGGTCCATCATGCCCAGTAGTCCACTCACGTGGCGGCCCTCTGATCAAAGACCAGCACCCTAACCGAGACTAGCCTTAACAACGAACGTTCTTGTTCAGCAGTAGAGTAGAGTGAATAGAAGTGGAATGAGTCCCTGTGATCCAAAGTGCCTGAGATTTTGATGGATTCAATACCAGGCGGTGGTCAGAAAGCCAAGAACCAACCTTTTCTAGGCAGGCTTGTATAGTTACTAAATTTGGAGAGAGAGAGTCATAAACAGAAACTAGCAGAATGTCATCTGTGTATATACCATATATGATCTGATATGAGATTCTTGAATTACCGTAAGAGTGCATGTGGGCTAAGGAAGATGTTAAATAGTAAAGTTGTTAAAACTGCACCTTATGGAACCGGAGACTGAAGCTTGCAAGGAAACCTAATGAGGAGAACAGATTTGCCACAATCATTGCTGAATAAGTCATTGAGAAATGAACTGATAATAGCTTCTGTGGAATGATTTTTCCGAAAACCTGATTGCAAGGGGGGTAAAAAATTTGAAGATTCTGAATGTTGAGATAGTTGATTGAATACAAAATGTTCTAAAAGTTTTGAAACGATTGGAAGGTTTATAACTTGGAAGGAAGCTAGATGGTTGTGATTGATCCAGAGACTGATTTTTTTCTTTTTTTTTCCAGGATTGGGCCTACAATGGCCTTTTTTCAATCAACTAGGACTAAACCAGAAGAAAGACCATATCTCTGTTCAGTAACCAGTTCAACAAACACAGGCAAGTCCACTGTTCTCATAGGCTATATTCACTGAACAGCAAAGTTTAGGATGAGATGATCCATTGTTTGGGTGATGAGGTTCTGGTTTTATTGAGGAATTCTCTTAAGTCTCGCTTCTGTTTTACTTTCTAGTTTTAAACTGCAAGCATCTGATGGAATTAAGTAAAAGTAGTGGTCTCCCGGAGGAGGGGGCGGAGACAGAGACTGTGTCTGAATTTGGGAGGGCCTGGGATAAGCACGCGGGATCTCTCGGAGAGGGTAGGAGATGATGTTTACTGCGGACGAGCAGACCAGATGGGCCATTTGGCCTTTGTCTGCCATCATGTTTCTATGTTTCTAATAAAAATTGGTGAAATTATTACTTTGGTGACTGTAAAAGTGAGAAAACTTTTACTTAAGTACTGTAATTAGTTACATTTCCATAGCTACAATGCAACACCAGTTAAGATCCTTCTAAGCAATGCAGAAATTAACTATTTTGACACCCATGACACTCAGTAAAGCTTTTGTTGCATAGCAGCACTGGAAGCTTCTTTTGAAGTATTGTATTCTGGTCACCCACTTTTGCTCCAGCATTGCTTGCAAGATATCTGTTGTACTGAAATTCGCACTTACCAACGCTGGTAAGATAGAGCATGGCACTGCCCAAAAGAGACTTTCCTTTGGCTCCATAATATGAAACTTTAACCTGTAAAGACATTGTAGCTGGGTTAAGATCCACTATTAGAGAGAGAACATAATTAAGGAAGAATAATGCCGATATGGCTATAAAGTGTGACATTTGATAGTTCAACAGGTAGGTTTTGGATCAATATAACATAACATCGTGCTTCTAAACTGCGTAACCAGTTAACAAAATATTAAAAATAAAGATAACATAAGAAACACAGCTTATTTCAATTTAAAAGAATAAGGAGAGAAATATGCAAGCCTCAGACTGATTTGATTCCGATCTTCTCTCATGACATATTTTCCTTGTTTATTTCTGTCTTTTTTAGGGCCAATTATTTCAAGGAGTCGAGCCTCTTCCAACTCGTTCTAATTATTACTGTCCATTTTGTCCTCAGTTGCCTGACGTTTCTGTATGTTCCTCCCCCACCTCTTTAATCTCTCTGAAACTCCACAGGTGTTTTCAGTTGCAGCCCAATTCATGGAAAAGATTTTCGATTCGATTTGAATCGATTTTTCAATTTGCTTTTCCTGCCCAATTGGACGTTTGTTTTTTTCAGACATCCTGACAGGTTTATTTTGTAGCCACCCACCCCACCCACTCCTTTTCTTCTCTCCAACCCCATGCCGCTGCTGTGGTATAAACAAAATAAACAAAAAAGACTTTTCCTCTCTCTGTCTAACACCAGCTCTGGCAGAAGACACATTTCAAATCTGACATATTGTCATCACAAAATAGAAAATACAATTATTTTTTCTACCTTCCACTGCCATATCCAACATTTGTTTCTTTCTCACTGTCTACCATCTCTCTCTCCCTCCCTACCTTGTGCCCTGGGTCAAACCTTTCTATTCCCCTCCATAAAGTATCTTTCCCTTCTTCCCCTGCATTATGATGTGCAACATTTCTTTCTCTCTCCCCATGCACCATCTCTCCCTGTCCTCCACCCTATTTCCAACATTTCTTCTTCTCTCTTCTCCATGCATGTCTCCCTCCACTCCACCATATGCAGGATTTCTTCCTCTCACCCCTTTCTACCTCTACTCTCCCTTCCCCTCCTCCACCACAACAATTCTTCCTCTCTCCTCTTTCCCTCCCCCCATGTGCAGCATCTTTCTTCCCTTCCTATCCCCCTGAGCAGCAGCTATCCTCCCCTCTCACCCATTCCCCTGTGTAGCAGCTTTCTATCCCTCCCACCCTCCTATCCCCCTGAGCAGTAATTTTTCATTCCGCCCTCTCATCCCCCTATGCAGCAGCACCCCACTGACTCTCTAAAGCAGCAGTGACGGCCACTGTGGACAGTCAGCAGTGGCATTGCTCTGAATGGGCTACTTGTGACCTGCCTCGCTAGAACTTCCCTCTGCTGTGTCATCAGTGACACAGCAGAGGGAAGACCCTGACAGAGTAGGCCGCGAACAGCCCGCTCAGAATAATGCTGCTGATGACTGTCCACTAACACCGCTGCTGCTGCTTTACGAGGCCTCGGAGGCATGTCCCAGGGAGGGTGTGTGTGTGTAGGTCGCTGAATCGGAGAGTCTGATTTTCTCAGTCAATGAATCGATTCAAATTGGCGAATCAGGCAGCACAACTACTTACATCTCACCATATCCTTAATTATATAATTTTAAGCAGAATTTCAAACTCTGTCCATGTATGATCCTGTTTCAGTTTTTTCATGCCTGTTGTGTGGAACTAGCAGCTCATTATCATTCTCTTTATGTGGTTTTAAGATGAATTTACATGTGAACTTATCTTCCATGGGCCTGATATTCAGTCCTTTGGAGATAGACAGCTAACTCCCACAGCCTGCAGTGAACCTGGGAATTCAGTGCCGGCATCATATGTGTTGAATTGAATTGAATTTTCGTTCTGGTTTTGGTTGGCTGAGATATGACCACCTAAGCCAAAATGCTAAATCTTAGCAGCCAAATATAAACCAGTCTTAGCTAGTGAGCTGCAGGATATTGGTGGTAACTGGTTACATCGTCAGTCAATCTACTGAGCCAGATATTCAACGAGATAGAGTTGGTGGTCTCCCATTGAATTTCGGTAGATAGCCAGCTAAGCACCATTTGGCTGGCCAGAGGGAGTTCCTGGCTGACCAATTAGCACTGAGTGACAGCATATGTCCACAATAGTCACCTTTTATTTTCCTCTGCTTTTTCACAGTCTCTTTCCCTTGCCTTATGACTCTCCTGAGAGACCTTAATAAGTCTTTCAATTAAGCTGGGAATCTGCTGATTTGGTGCTCATCCAACAGACTGCTAAAGCCTGTTGCTTCTATCTCTACAACATCATCAAAATTCACCCCTTCCTATCTGAGCACAATATCTGGACACTTGTCTATACTCTCATAACCTCACACTTAACAATTTACTTCTCCCCCCCTGTAATCAGTGCAAAACTCAGATGCACGACTTATCTACTTCCAGCCTTCTTACACTTACCTTAGCCCTCTCTTCAAATCACTTCACTGGCTCCCTATCCGCCTCCACATACAGTTCAAACTCCTATTACTTACCTACAAGTGTGTTCATGCCGCAGCCCCTCAGTATCTCTCCTCTCTTATCTCTCCTTATACGCCTCAGATCAGCCATTCTTAGCTGTACCCTTCTCCTAGAGTTACCATATGGCTCCAGAAAAAGAAGGACGGATTGAGACATCCAGGTATTACTTCCAATGAAAGCAATGGAAGTAAGCAGGACAGATAGGGGCATCTGGAAGTAAAACCCGGATAGGGACATTGAAAGCAATGGAAGTAAGCAGGACAGATAGGGGCATCTGGAAGCAATGGAAGTAAAACCCGGATAGGGACATTGAAAGCAATGGAAGTAAACAGGACAGATAGGGGCATCTGGAAGCAATGGAAGTAAAACCCGGATAGGGACATTGAAAGCAATGGAAGTAAACAGGACAGATAGGGGCATCTGGAAGCAATGGAAGTAAAACCCGGATAGGGACATTGAAAGCAATGGAAGTAAGCAGGACAGATAGGGGCATCTGGAAGCAATGGAAGTAAAACCCGGATAGGGACATTGAAAGCAATGGAAGTAAGCAGGACAGATAGGGGCATCTGGAAGCAATGGAAGTAAAACCCGGATAGGGACATTGAAAGCAATGGAAGTAAGCAGGACAGATAGGGGCATCTGGAAGTAAAACCCGGATAGGGACATTGAAAGCAATGGAAGTAAGCAGGACAGATAGGGGCATCTGGAAGCAATGGAAGTAAAACCCGGATAGGGACATTGAAAGCAATGGAAGTAAGCAGGACAGATAGGGGCATCTGGAAGCAATGGAAGTAAAACCCGGATAGGGACATTGAAAGCAATGGAAGTAAGCAGGACAGATAGGGGCATCTGGAAGCAATGGAAGTAAAACCCGGATAGGGACATTAAAAGCAATGGAAGTAAGCAGGACAGATAGGGGCATCTGGAAGTAAAACCCGGATAGGGACATTGAAAGCAATGGAAGTAAGCAGGACAGATAGGGGCATCTGGAAGCAATGGAAGTAAAACCCGGATAGGGACATTGAAAGCAATGGAAGTAAGCAGGACAGATAGGGGCATCTGGAAGCAATGGAAGTAAAACCCGGATAGGGACATTGAAAGCAATGGAAGTAAGCAGGACAGATAGGGGCATCTGGAAGCAATGGAAGTAAAACCCGGATAGGGACATTGAAAGCAATGGAAGTAAGCAGGACAGATAGGGGCATCTGGAAGCAATGGAAGTAAAACCCGGATAGGGACATTAAAAGCAATGGAAGTAAGCAGGACAGATAGGGGCATCTGGAAGTAAAACCCGGATAGGGACATTGAAAGCAATGGAAGTAAGCAGGACAGATAGGGGCATCTGGAAGCAATGGAAGTAAAACCCGGATAGGGACATTGAAAGCAATGGAAGTAAAACCTAGATGTCTCAATCCATCCTCCTTTTTCTGGAGCCATATGGTAACCCTACCTTCTCCTCCACTGCCAATTCCAGACTTTGTTCTTTTAGTCTAGCTGCCTTGTGTGCCTGGAATAAACCACCTGAGTTCATCCATTATGCCCCTTTTCTTGTTTAAAAGTAGACTGAAAACCCTCCTTTTTGATATAGCCTTCAATCCATAACCCTACTCCCGTCTGCTCACCATCCCCCTCCCCCTCAACTGTATCCCTCATCGTGGCATCCTGCTTGTCTATCATGTCTGTTTAGAATGATCTTAAGCTCTTTCGAGCAGGGACTGTCTCCTTCATAATTGTACAGTGCTGCATATGACTGGTAGCGCTACAGAAATAATTAATACCAGCATATATACAAACCATTATCTTTCTCTGCCAGACTGCCACATAAATTTTGAAGTGAAGAAAGTGAGCTACCAGTTCTCTCACCTTGTCACTGCTGACACTGTCACTAGGAGATGGCATGGATAACAAAACTTCAAGCCCAGTCGTTAGGGGCCACTTTCCTGTTCCACTGGGTTGCTTCACAATGTCCGGATTGTAGACAATGCAGATATGCACTCCAGGTGTTCCTCGAATGTCAAATGATGTAGCACCTGGTGGCCTAGATCTGGAACAGAGACATCAGTCACTGAATGTGTCCCCATACTTGATTTTATATTTATTTCATCTTTATCTTTGAAAATTGGAAGCTGACAGGTTGACAGAGGTATTCTAGCTATCCTCAAAGTCATGAAAATGTCTCCCAACCCTTAACAGAGAATCATTTTATTTTTAAGGCTGAAAGGGTAGGCCAGTTTTAGGTCACTCTTACTCCTTCTGCCCCATAGGCTCTGAATTTTGTCTCTGCTATATCCTAACCTAATCTAATTTTGGTCACCCAGGTCAAAGAAATGTATCAGATTTGTCTGACAAGACCTACCTCTAGTGAATCCATGTTGCCTCTAATCCTGCAATCCACAGGATTCCAGAAACTTGACCACTCTCTGTTTTAAAAGCGTTTCCATTAATTTGCTTACCCCAGAAGTCAGACTTACTGGCCTGTAATTCCCTACTTCTTCCTTACTTCCACTTTTGTGCAGAGGGACCACATAGTCCTCCGATACCACTCCTGACTCTAGAGACTCATTGAAAAGGTCAGTCAGCGGAGCTACTAGAACTTCCCTACATTCCTTCAGCAACCTGGGATGTACACCATCAGGCCCCATCGTTTTGTCTACTTTTATTTTAGCTATCTGCTCACGAACACAACCCTCTGAAAATCGATCAGGGTCTATTATTCCTCCATCCCTTTATACCCCATTCTCATCAAAAAAATCATCCAAGTCAAAAACACCTAGAACAAGACCTTTTGGACATGGGAGGGACCAGCAAAGTGATGAACTGGACACCCAGACATGGCAACAGAGTAGTTGGGCACCTTACAGGTCACTGCTGTGAACTTCACAAAATAGGTGCCACTTAAACATCTCACCAGAACTCCCTTATGGTGAACCCCCCAAAAGCCCTTATGGCTGCAGGTGCCACCTATATGGCAGTACAGTAGGGTGTTTTGGGGGGTGAACATGTTTCACCATGAATGCAGTGGTTAGAGTGGCTTATGGGCCTGGGTCCTCCTCTCTATGGTTCACTAGCTCACCCCCCAGGCTACATAAGATACCTTTGTACAGCTCTACTAGGCTTTCCTATGCCAGGTACTGATGTTCTTGAGGCAGGTATGTATGTTTTTATTTTTATTTTTCCTTCCCCCGAAGCCTCCTCGACCTACACGCCCTCCTCAAATCTATCAGCGGCGTTTTCCACCAAAGCAGGCTCATGCTACTCATCAGCCTGTCAAGAGGCAGCATCCACAGAAGCAGCAAAAGCCTCAGCCGTCTGCTGTACCTAAGGCTCCTCAGCCTTTTTGACTGTCTGGAACAGAGCATAAACCTTTGTCGTTCTGCCCTTTCCCGTTTTTCCCCCTATCGGAGGTCATCTCCACCATTTTTACCACCGGTGGATGACGGTTACTACCGACCTCTGGGTCCTTTCCATCATCAGGGAGGGATACTCTCTTCATTTCCATCAAGTTTCTCCGGAACATCCTCCAAGAGAGTATCCTTCCAATCCCTCCCAGACCACCCTTCTTCTTCAGGAAGCTCAAGCTCTACTTCAGCTTCAAGCTATCGAGCCAGTTCCTCTGGCTCAGCAGAACAAGGGTTTTTACTCCCGTTACTTCCTTGTTCCAAAGAAGACGGGCGATCTGAGACCTATTTTGGATCTCAGGGTGCTCAACAAACTTCTAGTCAGAGAAAAAATTTTGCATGTTGACCTTGACATCTCTTTATCCCCTCCTCGAGCAGAACGACTGGTTATGCTATTTGGATCTCAAGGAGGCCTACACACACATTCCCATTCATCTGGCCTCCCATCAGTACCTCAGATTTCGGGTGGGAAATCTGCATTATCAGTACAGAGTACTCCCTTTCGGTCTGGCCTCGTCTCCCAGAGTATTCTCCAAATGCCTGGTAGTGGTGGCCGCAGCTCTCAGGAACCATGGTCTTCAAGTATTTCCATACCTCAACGACTGGCTCATCAAAGATTCCACGTCTCAAGAAGTTGTCGTAGCGACCCAACGGACTATCTGGTTCCTGCAAAGTCTGGGATTCGAAATCAACTTTCCCAAATCCCATCTGCAACCGTCTGACTCTTCAATTCATCGGAGCTGTTCTGGACACAGCCCAACTTAGAGCATTCCTTCCTCAACAATGTCTGGAAGCTCTTCTCCATCTTTGTCATTCAGTGTCCTGTCGCCCATCCATCTCGGCGAGACACATGATGGTTCTTCCACAGTACACGTGACTCCTTTTGCCAGACTTCACCTCAGAATACCTCAGTGGACCCTGGCATCTTAATGGACGCAGGTTTCCGACTCTCTGACTCGACACATCCAGGTCACTCCTGCTCTGACACAGTCTCTTTGCTGGTGGATGCTCTCTTCCAATCTATCCAGAGGCTTACTTTTTCATACACCCCCTCATCAGAAAGTTCTCACGACAGATTCTTCAACTTACGCTTGGGGGGTTCATCTAGATGGTCTCCATACTCAAGGCTATTGGACCTCTATGGATCGTCAATGTCACATCAATCTGCTGGAACTCAGGGCGATTTTCCACGCTCTCAATGCTTTTCAGCATCTTCTTCACGACCGTGTAGTCCTCATTCGAACGGACAATCAGGTCGCCGTGTATTATATCAACAAACAGGGAGGCACGGGATCTGCCTCCCTCTGTCAGGAAGCTCTGAAAGTTTGGGATTGGGGCATTCGCCACAACACCTTCCTCAAAGCTGTCTACATTCAGGGGGCGGACAACTTGAGTCGTCTTCTGCAGCCTCACGAATGGACTCTCCTTTCCACGCCCCTTCATCACATTTTCTCTCAGTGGGGGATGCCTCAGATAGACCTCTTTGCAGCCCCCCACAACTACAAACTGCCTCAGTTCTGCTCCAGGATGTACACTCCTTATCGCCTCGAGGCAGATGCTTTTCTTCTGGACTGGATGAATCTCTTTCTATATGCGTTTCCTCCTTTCCCCTAATTCAAAAGATGCTGGTCAAGCTGAAGACCGACCATGCCACCATGATTCTGGTTGCTCCTCGGTGGCCCAGACAACCCTGGTACTCCCTTCTCTTTCAACTCAGCAGCAGGGAGCCATACCTTTTACAAGTTTTTCCCTTTCTGCTTACACAGCATCAGGGATCACTGCTTCATCCCAACCTGCAGTCTCTACACCTGACAGCTTGGTTCCTCTCAACATAGCTCCTTTCCAGTTTTCTCAATCTGTGAGGGATGTTGGAAGCTTCACAGAAGCCTACTACTAGACAATGCTATCACCAAAAATGGACTAGATTTTCTACTTGGTGTTTTTCTCATCATAAGGAGCCTCAACATTCCTCCTTATCTTCAGTTTTGGACTATCTTTTGCACCTTTCTCATTCTGGCCTCAAGTCTACATCGATACGAGTCCATCTTAGTGCAATTACTGCTTTCCATCAGCCTATTGAAGGGAAACCCCTCTCTGCTCATCCTGTGGTTTCCAGATTCATGAAAGGACTTTTCAATGTCAATTCTCCTCTCAAACCGCCTCCTGTGGTTTGGGACCTCAATATTGTTCTTACTCAGCTGATGAAACCTCCATTTGAACCAACTGACAATGCTCATCTGAAGTATCTCACTTGGAAAGTGGTGTTTCTCATTGGCCTCACTTCTGCTCGACGAGTCAATGAGCTCCAGGCGTTAGTTGCGGATCCACCTTTTACAGTGTTCCATCATGACAAGGTGGTTCTTCGCACTCATCCGAAATTCCTTCCTAAGGTAGTCTCGGAATTTCATCTCAACCAATCCATTGTTTTTTCCAAAGCATCATTCTCATCCTGGAGAAGTTGCTCTTCATACTCTGGACTGTAAACGTGCTTTGGCTTTCTACTTGGAATGCACCAAACCACACAGAACTGCTCCTCAACTTTTTGTCTCCTTTGATCTGAACAAGTTGGGACATCCTATTTCTAAGTGTACCATCTCCAATTGGATGGCGGCCTGTATGTCTTTCTGCTATGCCCAGGCTGGATTACCTCTTCACAGTAAAGTCATAGCCCATAAGGTCAGAGCAATGGCAGCTTCTGTAGCTTTCCTCAGATCCACACCTATTGAGGAAATTTATAGAGCTGCTACTTGGTCCTCGGTTCATACCTTCACTTCTCACTATTGTCTGGATACTTTCTCCAGACGGAATAGACTGTTTGGCCAAACAGTATTGCAAAATTTATTCTCCTAAGTTGCCAACTCTCCCACCATCCCATTTTGGTTAGCTTAGAGGTCACCCACTTGTGAGAATACCTGCCTGCTTGTCCTTACTTACTGTAACAGTTGTTATCCAGGGACAGCAGGCAGCTATTCTCACATCCCACCCACCTTCCCGGGTTGGCTTCTCTGCTGGCTATCTGAACTGAGGAGACGAGCCCTGCGCTGGGCAGGAAGGCACTTGTGCATGCGCGGTGCGGGCGACTCGAAACTTCGAGTTTCTTCAAGCACGTCTGCTTGTGAGGCGTCCGCATCGAGGCTCCGTCGGATGACGTCACTCACTTGTGAGAATAGCTGCCTGCTGTCCCTGGATAACAACTGTTACGGTAAGTAACTATGCTTTTTCTCTGTCTCCTACTTTTTATGTACCTAAATTTAAGAGTTTAGTATAAATATAGACATTTAGCCCTAACAAATTTCCAAAGAAATCAGTTTACAAGGGGTCGCTGAAAAGTTCTCAGCCCAACCAAGAAGAGAATGATGTGGAGCCATAAAACTTACAAGTTATTCTTTACTTTTTGTTTCATTTCATATCATTGAAATGGGAAGTGTCAAGAAAAATGTGGAATAAGTTGTAAGTTTCATGGCTTCACATCATTCTTTTCTTGGTTGGGCTGAGAACTTTTCAGCAGCCCCTCGTAGAAGCATAACCCTCAAAGTTAGGGGCTAAATCCTTGGTTTTTCAAATCTAAATTCTGTGTAATTTCAGAGCAGGTTTTCCTGATCTTACAAAATGCACCTCTTTGCTAATATATTCAAGCAGAAACTGACCATATCAAGCCCCAACATGTACTAATCTGAAGCACAGCAAGGCAGTTTGGAGCTTGAGGCTGTAAACTGTTACAGAAGCAATTCACTGTATGTGCCAGGAAGAAAGATATAGAACTCTGAGTTCCAAAAAGCATGTGATCAGCCATCTCCCAAACTGCAAAGGATTTATTGCCTGTTTGTCATTGCTTCCATTGCAAAGAAATAGAAGAATGGAGGGGGGGGGGGAAGGAGAGGAGAGTAACCTGCAGAGAGCAGCAGATACATCCCTAATGACCCTGGAATTGGTAGCTTGGAATGTTTTTGCTATTTGGGATTGGTAAAAGCAGTTAGTGTAGCTGGGTTTAAAAAATGTTTAGACAAGTTCCTGATGTCAATAGTGCCATTGCATGCCCTGGGATCGGTAGCATGGTATTTGTCCTGTGACCTGGATTGGCCACTGTTGGAAACAGGCTAGATGGACCATTGGTCTGACCCAGGATGGCTATTCTTATGTTCCCATGTGCATCATTTTGACACCCAGTCTCCCAAGGTCCTCTTGCAAATTTTCACAATCCTCTTGTGATCTAACAATTTTGAATAGCTTTGTGTCATCAGTAACTTTAAATGACTTCTAGCAGGTCACCCTGACCTCAAGGAGCCCAGTTTAAGCAACCTTTAAGCACCGAGTGTCCTATTGTAAAGTGTGTGTTTAACACAAGGAGCAAATGTGTCCCGACACAGACAGTTACTGCTGAAACATGTTAGACTTACTAAAATCATCTGCAGGGCAGGAGAAGAATCACCCATTGTGTATTTAAAGGCTGCTTTCTTAACAGATTTTATTGATTTGACAGCCACTGGTGGGTCCCTTTGGCTACTCCTTTTCCGAGATTTACATCTACCTCCAGTGCATACTTCCTGGTTAAGGAACAGCCTGGCCTTCAGATATGGACTTGTAGATACATGAGCGTGCACTCTGAAGAGCCAGGAACACATCAACAGGTTACGCTCGGTGGGAAGCGAGCCTTTTGTAAAACTGATACTCAGCGCAAGTTATGGGCTAAGAACAAAACCAAGTGTTTGGCTCACGTCTCGTCAGCTAACCACAATTTTCTCTGATGTTTAACCAGTTATCACTGCTGAAAATTCTCAGCTAGCATTGGAAAAAAGCCACCAATGATGGGGGTATTTGGTGGGGTGGGGGGGCATGACGGTCCAAGTCCCAATAATCAGAACTTAAGGAGCCAGGCTTAGTGTTCAAATTAGACCATGGCAGATGAGGTTCAATGTGGATAAGTGCAAAGTGATGCATGTCGGGAACAAAAATTTCATGCACGAATACAGGATGTCCAGGGCGGTACTTAGAGAGACCTCCCAGGAAAGGTACTTGGGAGTTCTGATCGACAAGTCCAAGAAGCCATCTGCACAATGCGCTGTGGCAGCGAAAAGGGCGAACAGAATGCTAGGAATGATCACGAACAGATCAGAGAAGGTTATCATGCTGCTGTACCGGGTCATGGTGCGCCCTCACCTGGAGTACTGCATCCAGCACTGGTCGCCGTACATGAAGAAGGACACGGTACTACTCGAAAGGGTCCAGAGAAGAGCAACTAAAATGGTTAAGGGGCTGGAGGAGTTGCCGTACAGTGAGAGATTAGAGAAACTGGGCCTCTTCTCCCTTGAAAAGAGGAGACTGAGAGGGAACATGATCGAAACATTCAAAATACAGAAGGGAATAGACTTAGTAGAGAAAGACAGACTGTTCACCCTCTCCAAGGTAGGGAGAACAAGAGGACATTCTCTAAAGTTGAAAGGGGATAGATTCCGTACAAACGTAAGGAAGTTCTTCTTCACCCAGAGAGTGGTAGAAAACTGGAACGCTCTTCCGGAGTCTGTCATAGGGGAAAACACCTTTCAGGGTTTCAAGACAAAGTTGGACAAGTTCCTGCTGAACTGGTGAGACTGGACTCATTTGGAGCACTGGTCTTGACTTTGGGGCCACCGTGTGAGCGGACTGCTGGGCAGGATGGACCATTGGTCTGACCCAGCAGCGGCAATTCATATGTTCTTATGTCATAAAAAACAGAGACATATTTGCCCACTATGTTATGGCCGATTAAGTCTGAAAGTTGCCTTAACCGGCCCTCTGCTAGCTGGAAATAGCCTGGCCTGGTTAGTGACCAAATCCAGGCGAGCTGAAGCATCTTCTGGGAGGAGTCTGAGCAGGATACAACAGCACATGTGGAGTTCCTAGTTTGGCGATGCAAAAACATACAGCTACAATTTAACCTATCAGACTTTGCACCTGCTCTGAGTTTTAAAATATTTGATATATCGATTAGCTAAGCAAAAGACCAAAGCAGTTTACAAGAATAATCCACAAATTTTAAAACAGAAAAGAACTCCAATAAAATAGGAAAGATTAACAGCCACTCATCCATATTTAAAAAAAAACCAAAAAAAACCCCATCAAATCCAAGCAATCAATTCCAGACATTCTGGTCCAATCAATCTAGACTGAAAGATAATTTAAAAAGCTTTAAGCTGCATCTTAAAATTCTGCAAAGATTCCTTGTTCCACTGAGCTAGTGGCAAATCATTCCAAAGCACTGGTGTCAGATAAAAGAATGCACAGTCTCTTGTACAAGCTAAGGGGACATGTTAGCATTTAGCACATCTTAGTAAAAGACACCCTAAGTGAGCTGAGAAACAAGCAGCACAATCATTCAACAATTTATCTACTACCAACAGAAGGAAATATTTTTTTCACTCAGAGAATAGTTAAGCTCTGGAATGCATTGACAGTTAATGTAGCTGTTTTTAAAAAAGGTTTGGACAAGTTCCTGGAGGAAAAGTCCATAGACAGACATGGGGAAGCCATTGCATGCCCTGGATCGGTGGCATGGAATGTTACTATTATTTGGGGTTTTACCAGGTATTTGTGACCTGGATTAGCCACTGTGGAAACAGATCAACCACTGGTCTGACCCAGTAAGGCTATTCGTATGTTCTTAAGCTCTTCCTAACAATCTAATTGCTGAATTTCATAGGATTTGCAGATGTTTCAACCAAACAGATGTTAAAACAGCATAAACATGGGCTTTGGAGAAGAAATTGTGTTTGCCTCATTTCTGTTCAAAATCATTGGATGCAGCATAAAACTTAACTTTTGAGGCTGCTAAGTTCCTTACTTGGTTCCACTTCTTTGTACTGTACTTGCTTTCAATATCTGCTCCTTACACTTTTATATATTTTTTTTAATTTACAATATTTATTACTCAGTATCCACTGCTATATAGTGTGAAGCGCTTGCAATTTTCAATAAAATAAAATTTTGTAAAATATTCACTCTTCAATCTACAGTTGTAAGTGAAGTATAATAACCTACTTAAAATATAAAAATAAATCTTAAAAACAGAATACTAAAAGAGCAATACAAATATATTAAGATAGTAGCAAAATTCACTTCTTTCTTGTGCAAGTGTGGACGGAGCTTTCAGGACACACCTATTTTTCCTGCAGCCTTGTACTGTATACAAAGCTCCACAATGCTGGTCTTTTGTTACATTTCTTTTAAATTTTGAATGGCCGACTTACACATCTATTTTCTGCCAAGCGCCCATCTGGATAAGGTGCCTGGAGCTCTCTTTGGAACATGGCAAGCGTTAGCAGTAAATCTGAGACTGAGCTCATACTTGACATGTACTGGCTTAGGAGGGAGGTTCATTCCGGTCATAGTATGCACAATACTAACCCCTTTGGTGAAACTGTTCCCCACACACACCCTGTGCAAGCAGGACTGCATTTGTGCTGCTTTGGAGCTTTTCACCATAACCAGGTGACTTGCAATGCATTTTTTAAATGCTGTATGCAAGTTCTATTGTGTTTGTCTGTTTGACCTTTTTTTACAGATTCAATTGTTGTATCCCACCTTGTGTAGTCGGTTAATAAATCAAGAATTGATATAAAAATATCCCTTGGGTTGTGCAAGTTATTTGAAAATGCATTCCTAAATGAATGAAGAATTTCCAAAATCAGTTTCCTGAAGCTCTTACTGCACTATTTCTCCTAAAGTTGAAATCGCCCTTTTTCCAAAGCTCTGCCAAATCAGAGAAGACGATTCTTCTTACCCGTATACATCTACGGTCATTTTTGTCCCTACTACACAGGTAGCGTAAGTGGCTTGTTGCCACGAGATCTGGATCGTCCTCTTCTCAGACATGTTGCCACCTTGCCTTGCACTCACCCTCTGTCTGCCCTGCTAGGGTGAGGCAGCTTTACTAGCCCTTCCCCTGGCTCCGAGGTGGATTCTTTAACTCAATTAACACCTTTCTGCCTGGGAAGGTTTTGTGTATAGGGTGAGATAACAAATACCACTGCTGTTCCTTCCTAGGAAGGCTGCTGATCTGCACAAAGCCACTGCCAGGCTTTTGCTTTCTCCAAAATATTGATTTTTCTCTTTCAGCTTTCCTCCCCTTTTTCTTTTCTGCCTGTCCACTCAAATCTCGCCCTTTTTCTCACACTTCTCCTATCGTACTTTTTAAAGTTTCAGCCACCTATCAACTTTCCATGTCCTCTCAGCCCCTAGTTCTCCCATTTCCCATCTCACTCTTTTCCCAGTCTGCTATTTCCTTCTTTTGACTCTCCATTACTACATTTCTACCACTGTACTCACTGTTCATCTTCCTCTTCTACATAGTTCACCACTTCCAGCATCCCCTTCCCTCCCTCTCTCTACTCTTGTTCCTGTCCCTTTCTCTCCATCTCCCAGCATCTACTTATCCACCTCTCTTTCCTCATGCGTTCCCATAGGTCCATCTCTCCTCCACTCTCCCCTGGTCCATTTCTTTCTCTCTTTTCTGTTGTTCTTCTTCCCTCCTCCCTTAATGCTGAACAATGGGATGGAAAAAAAGAGATGTTAATTTTCTCTTTCCTTTCCATCCCCAGACCTAACATTTATTCCTATCTCCCATATTTCTCTCTGCCTTCCTCCTTTCCCCAGATCTTCCTTTCTCTTTCCAACTACCCTACCCTTCCATCCTATATCTCTCCCTCCCTCTGCGCCACCCCAAGATCCACCATCTTTCTGAACTGTCTTCACTTCAAGTATCTCTTTCTCCCTTCCTTTGCACCATCCCTTTCTCTTATCACCGATGAGATTGGCTTTGAGGCATTGGTGGAATGAGGCATTATGACATCACAATCTCAGCTCTGGAATGTTGCTACTCTTTGGGTTTCTGTCTGGTACCTGGGTTAGCCACTGTTGGAAGCAGAATACTGGGCTTGATGGACCTTCGGTCTGTCCCAGTACGGCAATTGTTATATTCTCATGTGAGCCAAGTATAGGACAGTCAAGCCATAGTGACATCACTGATGAAGTTGGTTCTTAGGCATTGGTGGAATGAGGCATTATGACATCACAATCTCAGCTCTGGAATGTTGCTACTCTTTGGGTTTCTTCCAGGTACTTGAGACCTGGGTTGGCCACTGTTGGAAACAGGATACTGGGCTTCCTTCCTTCGGGCTGGCAACAGGCCACACCCCAGCAGGGCACATGGACTTCAGTAGTCCCCCATAAAGTTCTCTTCACTGAGCCCTGATAGCACAAGCAAGAGTCTAATTTCAGATAAGGGTTAATCCTAGTGATACCAGTTCATTTACCTGCCACATACAGGTACCATCAGGTTCCTGCTCCTTAGAGCTGACTGCAGGGAACAAAATGTTGCTGTGTCTGTTTTTATTTACTTTTTTGGTAGAACAAAAAGAATTTGCACTCAGATCTCACAGCACACTCCCCACAACCCTGTACTCCCCAGCAATGCCACATGTTTCAAGGGTCTGATAACAACAGGGCTTGAGTTTCAAACAGGGAAAGAGAAACAAAACCCAAAAAACCTCTCTTCCACCAAAAAATAGCCAACATGACTTCAGTAGTCCCCTTCTAGCAGCTTGCTCGTAAATCCTGTCAGCAACTAATTCTTTCAACTGGAATTGCTTTTCAAAGTTCTGTAACAGCCCCATCCCTTTGGAATTCTGCACCCAATTTTCTGAGAGGATATGCCTTTAAACTCCTTTAAAAGTAACTTGAAAACCTTTGTGTTCAAAGATGCCTTTGGACTATGATCGTACTTTTAAGGGCGCCTCATTCTTTTTAGTGGTATTTTAATCTTGCTGCGCTTTCAGCTGCGTTGTTTTCCCTCTCTTTTGTCTTACGCTTCTCCCTTCTTTTCTTTTAAAATATTGTAGTTCTTCCCTTATCCCTTTATCTTTGTGATTTATTTCTGTCTATTGTTATTCGTCTTTTGGGTTTTTGAATTAAGATATGTTTCCCTAATTTATCTTTGTAAACTGCCTTGTAAGCTGATTTGGTGGTATATCAAATTTTAATGAAACTTGATATCTCACTCTTTCTCAATTCAAACGAGAAAGAAAGGAAAATTAAAAAAAAAAAAACTCAAGCAAAACAAACAGTCTACCAAGGTCAGGTTCACCTCCATGTCCTCAACAGGCTTTGGCTCTGGACCAGTAATCTCAATGTTTTCAATCCCCTCACATAGCTCCTCAGGGCTCTGTCATTCCATGGGGCCAGCGAAGTTACTTACCTGTAACGGGAGTTCTCCATGGACAGCAGGATAAGTCAGCCACACTTTTGGTGATGCCATGCCAGGCGTCTGGCTGCTATGGCTACTCCAGCTGTGCGGGTCGAGGTTTCGAATGCGTCGAAGGTCTCTCTTATCATATGTTTTCCGCATTCTTCCATGTCCTGCAGTATGGGAGCTATGCAGGCTTTTCCCTCCGGGTGTAGAGTGTCCAGGGTTTCCTCTACTCTCCTCCGGAGGGCATCGTTATACACGGTCAGGTGGAATAAGTGGGTATCAATTTTTGCATTGAGCATGGAGCCATGGTAGACCTTTTTTGCAGTGGAATCCAGGATCCTGTGTTCCTTGCCCAGGGGATCGTTGGCATGAGGGCGGTTGCTCTTCGCTTTTTTGAGTGCAGATTCCACTATGATAGAATGGTGAGGGAGCTGTGGTTTGTCAAAGCCTGGTGCCTCACTGATCTGGTATTTTTGGTCCAGTTTCTTGGACACAGCGGTGCCTGACATTGGGGTCTTCCAGATCTCGTCCCGGCGATCTAGTAGCAACTTGTGGGCTGGTAGTATTGCTGTGGCCTTTTGCACTTGCAGGTATTTTAGCAGTCCCGGCACTTCGTTTGTCGCCTCTCGCTCCAGTGTTGGAGCAAGTGCTAGGCGGGTGGCCACCTTCTGGAGGAACTTGGGATAGGTGAGGTCTTCTGCGGGAGTGTCAGATTGTGCTGTCCCATTTGCAGGCTCAGTGTCTGGAGTCTCCCCAGTTGCTGATGCGTGTGGGCTGCTTTTTGTTGAGGCATAGCTTGGCTGGTAGCACTCACTCTGGTCGGAGGCGTAGCCGCCTGTGGTCGGTGAGTGAGATGCCGCTGTCTGTGCTCCATGCCTCCCTGCCGGTGATGGTTGCCGCACTTGTTCTGCATTTTGTGCTGGACTTCCCATCAGCTTTTGTGAGATGAATCTGCTGAATAGATTAAATAGTTGTTAGTGGTCCATGGTGGCGACTGGTTGGTCGGGGGCACTGGCGCTGTGTTGGCGGGACCTGCCCCTGCTTCTGGCTCCGTGGTGGTGTCTGTGCCGTCTCGGCGAGACTGAAGAGGCAGAGGAGGAGGAGGTGGAGGAAGAAGATGAAGTTGTCCTGTATCGTTTCCTTCTTTTTCCCTGTTTGCAACTTTGGTGATTGTTGTTTTTGGCATCTTGGCTGGTTTGCTGGGCAGAGTCAGTGCTCATGCTTGAAAAAGCACTGTCTTTAGGCTGTGCAGCTTTTAGGTGTAGCTGTGCCTTTAAGGGGGCGGATCCCGACGTGCTGACGTCATCGGGAGTTGGAATCGGAGCAGAGAGTGATCTTGGGCTGCAGGCAGCATGGCGCCGTGCTGTATCGGCGCATGGCACTGTCGGAGCACTGGGGCAAGCAGGCGGAGGGGATAGGAGACCCTCGGCCGCTGCCATTGTGGTTTCTGCTCCCGCGGGTGGCCCGATCCTCGGGGCAGCCGTCGGGGGGGCTCTCGGCAGGCCCGACAGTGGCCCGATCCTCTGGGCAGCCATCGGGGAGACCTTCGGTGAGCCGGAAAGTGGCCCGATCCTCGGGGCAGCCGGTGGGGATGCTTTTAGCAGTCCGGACAGCTTCAGGAGCAGTCTGCCTTGCCGTTGCTGATCGTTTTCAGGCTGCAGGTGAGTCGGGTCTGCGGCTGGGAGTCCCGGGGAAGCTCTTGCTGGAGGCGGGTGTGCCGGAGGGGTTTTTGTAGTTTGCTGGGTTTTTTCCTTCCTCCGTTGGTCTTCTCCCGAGTTCTGTAGAGAATGGAGCCGGTTTCTTCGAGCCCTCGGGGACATTTTTAGGCATTGAGGGAAGGCAGTCATGAGGTGAGCCTCCCCAAGGCAACGGACACACACCTCGTGGGGGTTCGTGGAGCTCATTTTTCTTTTACAGTCTGGGCATTTCTTGAATCCAGGTTTTGCTGCTGGTTTTTCTGTTCTTTCTGCCATCGTTTTCTCTTCTTTTTTTTTTTTTTTACTTTTCTTCTTCTTTTGGATGGAGAGCGTGATCCGTCCGTGAGGGCGGATGAACTAAACTGGATTAAATGAGGGACAGCACAGGTATATATAGGGCTACCTGCACATGCTCAGATGAGGCTCCCAAAGCCTCACCTGAGCTCTGGGAGAGCAAATCCGAATTGGGGACGTAGATGATGTCACCAAAAGTGGGGCTGACTTATACTGCTTGTCCATGGAGAATTCCTTTATCTGCTGTTTGTCCTGGAGAGCTTTTAGCAGCAACTGTTCCTTTACTGCTCTGCTTAGTTTCTGCAAGCTGGGCCTAAGTTTTCCAGGGCCAAGAGGGAAGCAGGCTTCAGCTCCCTCTGGCTCCCCCCTGTGGCCACCCAGGAGATTTTCCTGCTCTTTCACAGAAGGGATCTGTCTGAGTACTGGTTGGGGGAATAAGCAGCTCTGAATGTATTAGGCTTATTCCTATCATGTGTCTGTCCTTTGCTGCTGCTTTCTTTCTCTGGGTGACAGGGCTGACTGCAATATCTGAATTGCAGCCTATCTGTAGCCTTTTTCTCAGAATATTGTAGTTCTCACCTTTCTACCTTTTGTTCACATTTTAAACGTCTTTGAATGTATTAACTACACTAAAAGATACCCTGTAATTTTAAGTTTGTATTTTAGTCAATGTAAGTTTTATGATTCCTGTGCACCGCTTAGAAGCCTGATTAGGTGGTATAAGAAATTCTAAATAAACTTGAATTGTCATAATATCCATGACTGCCTTTACACACGAGGATTGTTCATAAGTCATAGCAACTATTTATTTTCTCAAAAATGCACCAACACTGGAAATCTAATATATACATTTGAAAGTGTGTGACATATACTTCTTAATGTTGTCACCAGCGGTCTCTGATAGGGGAGAAGCAAAAAAACCATGACATTTGAAATCATTGTTTTGTTATGGCAAACAGTGAACAACCAAGTACAAATTGTATTTTGAATTGCACAGGGAAATAGTGATCATGAATGAGGAATGGTGTGACATGGTGAAATCTTTTTGTTATTACTAAGTATCCCGATAAGTGTTCAATACTGATTGAAGACATCCTATAAGAGTTTGAGACCTGAGAAATGCACAAACTATTCCGATTTGACACAACACACAAAAACATGGCTTCACAAACAGGAATGGAGATTTGGAAGAACCAGAACAATTTTCAGACTGTGTTTTTGAGGAGCTAGCTAAATAAAAGGTAGACATAGCGATGGGGCCAGATGGCATACGCCTGAGGATACTGGAGGAATTTAGGAAAGTTCTGGTGGCTCTGCTGGCTGACCTTTTCAAAGCTTTACTAGAGGACAAGAAGGGTGGATGTGGTCCTGCTCCACAAAAGTAGAAGGCCAGTAAGTCTGACTTAAATTGATGGAAACCCATTTAAAACAAAAAACAGTGAAGTTTCTGGAATAAAATGGATTACAGTACAGTACTCACAAACATCCAACAATTCTGAGTGAGTTACAATAGAACATACATAATTAATGTAAAAATCACAAACAAACAATGCACACAACCAATATCTCAGCCCTCTTCCTGATACATCTCCAAATCCAACCCCTACTACCTGAAATCTTCTCCTCCCCCAACTCACAAATCCCTTCCCAGGGCCTACCTTTAAAAGTTATTTGGTACCTAGTAGGGTTTGGCATGAGTGATCCCCAGTAGCCCCTGTTCTTGCCAAGCCAGATTCAAAATGGTGCCAGTGAGTCCTGTGGTAGTTTTGAGGTAATATCACTAAGGGTCAGGTTTCATATAAGAGCAGCAATAAGATACTACTGCTGGGGGGCTCACAGGTGATTGGGTGGGATCTGTGGTTGAGGGATGGGGACGTCTGGCTATGGAGGATTCATTAGGGAACTCGGATGTGTAGAGCACTTCTGGATTAGAGGAAGTTACCTATGGGTTGAGAATTGTCAGGGGGGGATTTGTTTGAGGGTTTGGTACTGGCATTCCAGGGGAATGAGGATGGGCAGCTTTCCACGACTAGCCCCTTTAAGATGCAGGCCAGGAGCACTGGCTAGTGACTTTGTAGCCCTATGATACCAGGGTGGTAGAAAATTTTCAGGCAGCCTATTTACCCAGGTAAATCACTTTTGAAAACTTCTTACCTTGTGATCCTTCAGTCCATCATGCGCTGGGATTTCTTATCTTTTCTCCTGTCATTTTTTCCTCACCATCTTTACAAGAGACAATTGTTTCACCTCTTCTTTGTTTAAGGTTCATCATGGGCAGAAGATATGTCGGAGAACTGAGTCCGCTCAAAGCCCAACACAAGGGAGTTGAGGGAAATATTCCATCCCACTATTGCAGAAGAAAAGAGAGAGAGGGTCAGTTGACTAGTGATGGTGAGCAAGTCAGTATACATCAGCTGTAGCAGGTTATTAATGGGGCAGGTCTCCAACTGGCTTCAGGCAGCTTGAGAAGAGACAGATGGAGCTGCAAGCAGTCAACACGTGGATGAGGCGCTGGTGTGAGGAAGAAGGATTCCACTTCGTGCGCAACTGGACGACATTCTGGGGGAAGAGCAACCTATTCAGGAAAGACGGACTTCACCTCAGCAGAGATGGAATGGGGCTACTTGCAACCAACATCAAGAGAAAAGTTGAGAGGTTTTTAAACTAGGAAGAAGGGGAAAGCCGACAATCAACCGAGAATGAGAGTCGATGTTTTGGGAACCGGTATACCCGGAGGATACCGTGCAGGAAAATGGAGGGGAAGACTCGCCAGATCACAGACAAGACAGATCATAAGGGACACAAGAGGGAAGGACACTCAAGAAGGGAACAGGCTGCAAACTCAACCGAGAAAGAGAGGCAATGGTTCGGGAATTGGTATACCCGGAGGATACCGGGCAGGAAAATGGAGGGGAAGACTCAACAGATCGCAGACAAAAGGGACACAAGAGGGAAGGACACTCAAGAAGGGAACAGGCAGCAAACTCAACTGAGAAAGAGAGTCAATGGTCCGGGAACCGGTATACCCGGAGGATACCGGGCAGGAAAATGGAGGGGAAGACTCACCAGATCGCAGACGAGACATACCAAAAGGGACCAAGAGGGAAGGACACTCAAGGGAACAGGCTGCAAACTCAAGTGTTTGTACATGAACGCAAGGAGCCTTAGAAGTATGATGGGTGAATTAGAAGCTGTGGCACAAAAGGAAAATGTTGACATCATCGGCATCACGGAAACATGGTGGACCGATGAAAATGTCTGGGATAAGGTGCTACCGGGATACAGACTATACCGCAGAGACAGAGTGACTCATAAAGGAGGAGGCATTGCCATATACGTTAAAGAGGAAATTGAATCTACTGGAGAGAACATGCCACAACAGATGGATAAGTTAGAGTCTCTATAGGTCAAAATTCTGGGAGCTAATGGACTGGAAACGAGGATAGGCATCTACTACCGACCCTTAGGACAGTCCGAAGAAATTGATGAAGAAATGACGGATGAGATGAAACGCAACTGCAAGGGAGGCAATACAGTTATCATGGGCGATTTCAATTATCCGGAGATAGACTGGAACCTAGGCACCTCCGGCTGCAGTAGGGATGCTGTAGGTATTTACCGAAGAGGATATACACAGCATACCGGAACCCATTAGGCTATATGCTGCGAGTGAAAATGGGAAACTGACAGGGTTAACGGTCAGTCTAGAAGAGGTATGCAGGCAGATTGATAGGCTTAGGAGCGATAAATCCCCGGGACCGGATGGCATCCTTCCAAGGGTCATCAAAGAACTGAAAGGGACCATAGCTGAACTGTTTCAACTAATAGCCAATCTGTCAATCATATTGGGAAAGATTCCGGAGGACTGGAAGGTAGCGAATGTTACGCCAATCTTCAAAAAAGGATAGAGGGGAGACCCGGGAAACTACATACCGGTGAGTCTGACCTTGGTACCGGGAAAGATGGTAGAGGCGCTGATAAAGGACCGCATCATTGACCACCTTGACGGACATGGGCTGATGAGGACCAGCCAGCACGGTTTCAGCAAAGGCAGATCTTGTTTGACAAACTTGCTGCACTTCTTTGAGGGAGTAAACAGGCAGATAGACAATGGCGACTCGGTCGACATTGTATATCTGGACTTTCAGAAGGCGTTCAACAAGGTTCCGCATGAACGACTACTTCGAAAAATTGTGAGCTATGGAATTGAAGGAGAAATACTCACGTGGATTAAAAACTGGCTGGAGCATAGGAAACAGAGAGTGGGGGTAAATGGACAATACTCAGACTGGAAGAGCGTCACCAGTGGAGTGCTGCAGGGCTCGGTGCTTGGACCCATGCTCTTCAACATCTTTATAAATGATCTGGACATAGGTACGACGGGCTAGGTAATTACATTCGCAGACAATATGAAGTTATTCAGAGTAGTGAAGACGCAGGGAGATTGCGAAGATCTGCAACGTGACATAATCAGGCTCAAGGAAGGGCATCAACATGGCAGATGAGGTTCAACGTGGATAAGTGTAAAGTGATGCATGTCGATGACGAAAATCTCCTGCACAAATACAGGATGTCTGGGGCGGTACTTGGAAAGACCTCCCAGGAAAGGGACTTGGGAGTTCTGATCGACAAGTCGATGAAGCCGTCCACGCAATGTGCGGCGGTGGTGAAAAGGGCGAACAGAATGCTAGGAATGATAAAGAAGGGGATCATGAACAGATCGGAGAAGGTTATCATGCCGCTGTACTGGGCCATGGTGCGCCCTCATCTGGAGTACTGCGTACAGCACTGGTCGCTGTACATGAAGAAGGACATGGTACTACTCGAAAGGGTACAGAGAAGAGAACTAAGATGGTTAAAGGGTTGGAGGAGCTGCCGTACAGCAAAAGATTAGAGAAATTGGGCCTCTTCTCTCTCGAAAAGAGGAGATTGAGAGGGGACATGATCGAAACATTCAAGGTACTGAAGGGGATAGACTTAGTAGACAAGGACGGGTTGTTCACCCTCTCCAAGATAGGGAGAACAAGAGGGCACTCTCTAAAGTTGAAAGGGGATAGATTCCGTAGAAACGTAAAGAAGTTCTTCTTCACCCAGAGAGTAGTGGAGAGCTGGAACGTTCTTCCGGAGTCTGTCATAGGTGTAAACACCCTCCACGGATTCAAGGCAAAGCTAGATAAGTTCCTGCTGAACACGGACGTACGCAAATAGAGCTAGTCTCAGTTAGGGCGCTGGTCTTTGATCAGAAGGCCACCGCGTGAGTGGACTGCTGGTCTGACCCAGCAGCGGCAGTTCTTATGTTCTTATGTTCACTGTGCTCCTATTGAGTGGATTTTGTCTTGGATTTTTGTTTTTCCAGGGTTGTCCAGAATAGAGAATGACACAGGGACAGACAGGATCTATTTCCATCCCTATCCCTGTCTCTGTCCCATCCTTGCAGGTTTTGTCCTTATGTTCAAAAGCCTTGAACATTCATGATTTTAAAGTTTATGTTTACGTGTATTATAATTTTATGACTGCACTTTGGTTTAGCAACTGCACAGTTTAAAAAAGAAAGGAACGCCATTAAAAGAAAGAAAAGCAAAAGAAAAAAATTAAATCCAGAAATAAAATAAAAAATTAAAATCAAAGCTAAAGAATCCAAATAGTCCAAAGTGTTTGAGGCTTTTGCAGATGAGGACAAAGCTTGCAGGGATGGAGCAGGGTCAGAATTCACGGGGATGGGATGGAGACAGGGACAAATTAGCAGATGGTAGTCAGAAAAGACAGTATTGGAAAAAGTATTTCAGAATCTGAGGAGCAAGATACAGAGTTCCCATCTAAGCAATGATTTGATGTCCCAGTGCAATGCTGGTACCTCAGTCAGTCCAGGCCCAGACAATTATGAGCACTTTCCTCTCAGACAGTGTTAGGCGTTGCTTGGCCTTTGGTCGGAGTTTGGGAGGGCAAATGGAGAAGACTAAACCTCCTGGAAAAGTTGGCTGGGTTAATAGCAGTACAGAAGAGGAAATCTGCTGCAAAAGCATGTCTTTAAGTGTGGACAGAGAAGCAGCTGTCACGGCAAACTCAGCTCAGATTTCTCTCTGCTAATAAAAATTTCTCCCCAGGCAGGAGAACTTCTTCCTTGCCAGAGTTATCTATTTAGGATAGGATACAGATGCTCTAACTCCTAGTTAAAATGTGGTTTTCACATAGAATTTTTCTTTTTTCAACCATCTTTATTTTCTCTTCTTTATTAATTTCCAGGTACTTTAGTTAGATTGTGAGCCTTCGGGACAGTAAGAGAATTTTTTAAGTACCTTCTTACTTCTCATTTATAATCGTAATGTATATTTTCTTCAAACCGCTTAGAACCTAACGGATGTAGCGGTATATAAGAAATAAATTACATTACATTACTAAGCTAGCATACAATCTGAAGACTGTGAAGTCAAAGGCTTATTTGCCATATGGATGTTAAAACACACGAGTTAACCCAACGAAATAAGACCTATCCAGCGAAGTGCAATTTTTCTAAATGTTCTTACTTTTAGCTGCTTACAAAAAGATTTTTTTTTTTTTTTTTTTGGGGGGGGGTGTATTTTAGAGAAGTGGTTGGAAACCATTATGCATACAGAATTTTAAAAATACTTGTGGCTAACCTAATGTAGCAACCCTGAAATGTTGATAAATCACTTCCTTATTACCTGTAAGATAGTGCTACAGTTCCCTCAAGAGTTATTTATCTCAGGAGAGGGGGTACAGAAATACCCTTTCAGCAATTTTGAAGTCATTAAACTGACAATGGAATCTTCATTTATATACTAAATATGTGAGAGAAAGTTATTGCAATTTGTGTTCTCTCACAGGTGTTGAAGATGGCTGGTTTATGCTATCTTTTGGACGTCTATGTTTTATAAAAATGAGCCCCTTAACCTAAAGGGAGAGGAGGAGATAGTGGATGCTGTGAATAGGCAGACTGGATGGGCCATTTGGCCTTTATCTGCCATCATGTTTCTATAACCATAAAGCTCTATGACCTCACAATGCAAGTGTTAAGAGCCTTAGCTTATAACCATAATTCTTTATGACCTCATAATGCAGCTGTAAAAAGCCTTGGCGTGGCATAATAAAAAAAATCTAAGTCCGTTATGGGCCTAAGGTGCTAGTCGTCCAAAGTCGGTAGCATCTAAAGTCCATTCTCAAAAAACATGTCCAAAATATTTTTATGTGAGAATCGTCTAATTATATGTCCAGCCATTTGATCATCCAGACTGTCAAGTCGTCTATCTTTATACCGCATTCTCATCCAAAAAATCGTCCATGTCCAAAATGCCTAGAAGAAGACCTTTTGGATGTGAGAGGGGTCAGCAAAGTGATGGAATGGCCACTCAGACATGGCAACAAAGTAGTGAGGCACCTTACAGGGCACTCATGTGAACTTTACAAAAAGGGTGCCACATAAACATCTCACCAGAACTCCCTTATAAATCATGATGAGCCCCCCATAACACCCCTAAAACCTACTATACCCACCTGTCTACCACTCCAATAGCCCTTATAGCTGCAGGTGCCACCTATATGGCAATACAGTAGGGTTTGTGGAGGTTTTGGTGGCCTCACACTTTTCACCATGAATGCAGTGGTTAGAGTGGCTTATGGGCCTGGGTCCTCCTCTCTATGATTCACTAGCTCACCCCCAAACTACTTAAGCCACTTCTGTACAGCTCTACTAGGCTTTCCTATGACAGGTGCTGATGCTGTGGAGGCAGGTATGTACATTTTTATTCTGATTTTTAGGGAGGGGGGTGTCAGAGAACACTGGGGGAGTATGTGGGGGTCTGTACTTTATCCCTGCAGTGGTTATCTGGTCACTTTGGATACCTTCTGGGCATTTAGATCTGTTTTTAGATTGCCTAAGTCACAACATATAAGTTCCGTCTAGGCAGTCTCATCAAACTTTCGATTATCGCTGCAAGACGACTAAGTTTGATCAGCCCACATCCCGCCTAGCTCCCACCCTAACCACTCCTCAAAAAATGCCCCTTTTCGCTCTAGATGCACAGTGGCAGTCAAAAGGCCTAAGATGCTTCTAGATACATCTAAAACCCATTTGGATAATCAACACTTGGATGACCTGTCTTTTAGGTCATCCAAGTGCCAATTTAGGTCAGTTTTTAGATGTATTTTCATTTCAATTATGAACTTCTTAACCCTTAGGGAGAGGAGGAGATAGTGGATGCTGCAGATGGACCATTTGGCCTTTATTACCAGCTAACTTGGACGGAGGGTTACCAAAGTGGCATAGTAAAAGTCTTCGTCAGTGCCTGTTGTTTATTCCCCTAAAGTTGCACAAATGCTGTAGAGCTGTTGACAGGGATGTCACTCTGTATTAACAGTCCCTTGATGTGTCACAGCACAGAGGTCAAGGGATGCTTGTGATGCACGTGGCAGCGAGAGAGCTCCGCTCACATTACACCTTGTACCCCATTATAGAATGATGTACAGCTTCCTGCATTACATCAGTACACAAAAACATTTTTTGGCACTGCTAGTGGGTGACATGAGAGCAGAACAATGGCAGTCACCTTTGACAGGCAAGCATTGTCCAGAATCTCTGCCAAGGATGCTCTAGACTGCACTCTGAGCAAGTAACTGCACTATGTAGTGTTCTAACTGGTTTATACATCTCAACTCTGGCTGTGCTACCTGTTAACCATAACGACAAGCTCAGGTCATACAATGAGAATAACATAGGCATGCACTCATAGTATATAACAGCAACACTGGATCAGTCTTCTATATACAGAGTTGCTGTTCTCCGCAGATCAGCATCTGTTATGTGCTTCTGTGCATGGAATTGCTCTGTACATATAGTGGCCCATATCAGACCTGTAGCACATTTTTTTCTTTATTATCTGCAGAAGATGCAGGCCAGAAGGAGGCAGGAAGATAATAGCAGCTGGGAGAGCAGCAGAAGGTGTTTATCTATACTCTCCCATTAACGTAACTGGTTTTACAAAAGGCTTGGACAAGTTCCTGGAGGAAAAGTCCATAGTCTGCTAGACTTGGAGAAGCCGCTATTTTCCGTGGATCGGTGGCATGGATTGCTGCTACTATTTGGTTTTTTGCCAAGAACTTGTGACCTGGATTGGCCCCTGATAAGATGAGATATTGGGCTAGATGAACCATTGGTCTGATGTTCTTATTCTCCGCTCTCTTTCTCACTGACCCTGCCCCCGACATAATCCCTTTATCCTTCACTTCTTTTCTCATTTAGTTTTTGAATTTTATATGCTACTATTAGGCTTGCACCAGCAGTGCCAGTGTACAATCAATGTAGCATCCATTGCATGCAAATTTCTCTTCTGCATATTCATTTTGGATATCCTGCAACCTGACTGACTCAGGATCCCCAAGACAGGTTTGTAGTTGTTTCCTGACCATTTTTAACACGAGATTGGCTGAGTGACTCAGAGACTGGGAGACTGGACATCAAATTGGCAGATGGTGTTTAATGTGAGAAAGTGCACAGTATGACAAACCCAGCCCACGTGCTGTAAGATCCGGTGCAGAAGAGCTGACCAGATCAGCTCTAGAGAGCAGCTTGAGACTGACCTCCCTTGCCTATGCTATAGGAACAGTCAGGTTGATTATGAGCAGGCAGATACACAGCATTTGCATCCTGTCAGTACATCAGCTAGGGCAGCTAAAGCCAAGGTGGCTGTGCCTAAGACAGCACAGACAGGGGGGAGCTTGAGCTGAGACTGCCTGCTGTTGAACCAAAGCCCATCCCCCTCTACAGGCTGAAGGGGAGTGGCTTTGGCCTGGTTAAAGGCAGGCTGAAGGAAGAAGTGAGGGGAGTCGAGAGTGACTTAGCAGACATATTCAAGCAGGCTGAGGAAAGGTAGGAGCTTTGGCCAGACCAGGGAGATTCTGGAGTCTCAGACTGGTCCGTGGAAGAAAGTTGCCCGACTTCTAACTTCCAGGTTCTAGAGGCTTTGGAGGGAATGGAAATCCAGGAAGCCTGCCCTGTCTCAGAAAGCCAAGCAGAGCAAATGGATATTAGCTAAAGCCCTGAGTAACTGTGAAACAGCTGGGGGGGGGGGGGTCTTCTAGCCAAAGTATGCTCTATGTTTGCTCTGTGATTTTGAGTTTGGCATTATTTTTCTTTGCTAAGAAGCTTACTTACCTGGGCTTTTGCTGTCTGCCAATTCCATGTTTGGTTTGTACCAAAGAACTTTAAGCAAAGGAAGTGGTTTTGAAAGCTGGATAAATCACACTGGGTTTGCCGTTGCTCATAGCAATCAGAGCACACCGTTCAGCTGTGCTGTTTACCAATGGTTGCTACAGGAATCAGACAGCCTTATGCAAAATGTATTTACTGCTACTACATCTCGCTGGGTGCCTCAGAAAAGTGTAGTTAACGTAGGTTCTCCGTGGACAGCAGGATAGTCAGCCACATATGGGTGTTGTCCCAACACCTCCCAATTTGCGGATAAGCTCTCCAATAGCTCAGAGAGATTTTTTTTTTTTTCTCTCTGAGCACGTGCAGTGCCCGGGCCCCACTGGGCATGCCCGAGCCCTACCCATTTCCCCCTGCTTCCCCCTTTTGTAATATCTCACCGCAGTCAGGACTGAGATACATGACCTTATGCAACAAACTGAATGCTTGTTAATAAATAGTGCAGTGCTGGACTGAAGCTGGTTTAAAGCTCATGGCATTATCTGTGCTGTTTGCCAGAAGCACATGTTTTCTTTTGACTTTATTTTGGAAAGCTGATTTCTGTGAAAGCAGAATGTTATTTTCTTTATGCTATAGATTTAACCACTGGGGTCAGAATAAAGACTATTCCTGATTTTGAGAACTTTATGTCTGAGTTTGAATATTTTTGATGAATGCAGCCAATATTTATCTATGCTCCCACATCTAGGCAGTTGCCTAGAGCCAAGTAAAAATCCTGAAGATACCCCTGGTAGTAGGGGACACGTCAGATCGCTGGTTTTTGTCATCTTTCAACTCCGCTCTGAGGGGTGTTGGTGACAAAAGTGATGCATGTTGGAAAGAGGAACCTGAACTATAGCTATGTGATGCTGGGCTCTCTATTAGGAATCCCTGGCCAGGAAAAGGATCTAGGCGTCATCACTGAGGATACATTGAAACCCTCATCTCAGTGTATGGCGACAGGTAAGAAAGCAGATACAATGTTAAAAGTTAGGAAAGGAATGGAAATTGCTCTATGGTATGACCACACCTCGAATACGGCATGCATTTCTGGTCACCGTATCTCAAAAAAGATAGAGCAGAATTAGAAAGGGTACAGAGAAGGGCAATGAAAGTGATAAAAAGGATGGGTCGACTTCCCTATGAAGAAAGGCTTGGCTCAGGGGTGATACGATAGAGGTCTCTAAAATACTGAGTGGAGTGGAAAGGGTCGATGTGAATCGCTTGTTCACTCTTTCCAAAAATATTAGGACTAGGGGGAATGTGATGATTTAAAACAAACTGGATAAAATATTTCTTCACACATGTAATTTAACTCTGGAATTTGTTGCCTGAGGATGTGGTGAAAGCAATTAGCTTAGTAGGGTTTATTTACATTACATTACAGATTTCTATTCCGCCATTACCTTTTGGTTCAAAGCGGATTACAAAAAGAGTTATGGAAGAAGGGTTACAACGTTAGATCAGAGAAGGTTTCCAAGAGAGGGAAAAGTAGGATCTGGGGGTTAGGGAGGGGATGGTAAGAGGGGGGGGGGGGGGGGGTTAAGCTTTATGAAGGGATTTCTTGAAGAGTCTAGTTTTTATTTCTTTTCTGAACATCTTGTAGTCTGGGGTTGTTGTCAATAGGTTGGAGACTTGGTTGTCTATCTTCGCTGCCTGAGTGGCCAGTAGTCCGTTGTATAGTTTCTTCCGTTTTACTTCTTTGATTGGGGGGTAAGTGAATGGGGGGGGCAGGTGTTTTTCTATGCCTGGTAGAGGTGGTTTGGATGAGGTGGTCGTTTAGGTAGGTTGGGCTGTCTCGATTTATAGTTTTAAATAGTAAACAGTAGAATTTAAATTGTATTTAATATCATTTATTACATTTTTATACCATTCTCCCAGGGGAGTTCACAATTATTTACATGAATGTATTCAAGTACTCAAGCATTTTTCTTTGTCTGTCCCGGAAGGCTCACAATCTATTTAATGTACCTGGGCCAATGGGGCATTAAGTGACGTTTTAAAAAGGTTTGGAAAATTTCCCAAATGAAAAGTCCATCAGCCATTATTATTATTATTATTCCTAGGATCAGCAGCATAAAATCTGTTTTGCTTCTTGGGATTGGCCACTGTTGGAAACAGGATTCTGGGCTTAATGGACTTTCGGTCTGTCTTATGTTCTTATCAAATGTTTTCATTTGTAAATATTAACCACATATTATGGGGCTCATTTTCAAGAAATAAAGATGCCTAAAAATGGCATAAGCTGGCTTGGGGACAAATTTTTCCCCCTCCCCGCAGGAACTCCATTTCCCCATTCCTGTAAGCTCTGCCTTAACTGCACAAGCCTAAAACACATATGATTTTATAGTGTTTGAGGCTTGTGCAAATGAGGACAGAGCTTGCAGGAATGGGGCAGAGGCAGGAAAATGAGTTCCCGTGTCATTCTCTAGTCTAGATGTCAAAGTGCCAATTTTTGAAACCGACTTTCTGAATGTCTTCCTGGGCTTCGTAGCCATTGTGCATCCATAGTTCGAGGGGGCGTGTTGGAGGCATGTTATGGGTGGGCTGTGGGTGGGCTCAGCATTTGGACTTCTTGCAATGATAATTGAACCTTTCCCAGGACATCCAGGACAGAACTTTTAAAACAGGTCTAGTTCAGGACATCTAAGTGCTAAAAAGATATCCAAATTGACCAGATAAACCACTGCAGGGATTAAATAATGACCTCCCTCACACTCCCCCAGTGGTCACTGACTCCCCCCCCCATCCCACAAACATATGAATGAAACAGTATATACATAGAAACATGACAGCAGATAAAGGCCAAATGACCCATCCAGTCTGCCCATCCACAGTAACCATTATCTCTTTCCCTCTCCAAGAGATCCCATGTGCCTGTCCCAGGCCCTCTTGAATTCAGACACAGTCTCTGTTTCCACCACCTCTTCCAGGAGACTGTTCCACGCATCTACCACCCTTTCTGTAAAAAAGTATTTCCTCAGGTTACTCCGGAGCCTATCACCTCTTAGCTTCATCCAATGCCCTCTCATTGCAGTTTCTTTTCAAATGAAAGAGATTCGACTCATCCACATTTATACGTCTCTCAAGAAAAAAACAAAGAGTAATAGAAAAAAATCCTAAAATTTAACGACAAAATATTACTCACCAGAGATGGGTTACACTCCCCCGATAACCATTTCACAAACCAGTGGAGAAAAAGCCTCAAAAATTTCAATGCAGCAGTAAACAACTTCAATACTGTTTAAAGTCCAAGCTGCTTATGTACTATCACTGGCAAAAAAACTCCACCACCACTGAAATGTAATTATCAAAAGGGTAATATACCCATCACTGTGCACAGGAAAAGCAAAAAAAGTTTTGGTCTGAAACGCCAAGCTGTGCTGGTAGAAAATGTCTGGCCAGACTGGAGATGAAAACACCACGGCACCATTTAGATGTACAATCCAGAATCCATGCCCAATCCTCCAAGTGCCTTGTTTCGCCTCTCAAAGGGTTCCTCAGGGAATGTATCAGCTGGAAAACTCCACTCCTCTTCCGTGCACACCGGCACAAGAAATGCCTCTTGCTAAAAAGGAACTGCAGGATCCAACTTCCGGTAGCACTTCCGGGTTACAGTGTCATATCAACAACCAAAAAACGGCTGCCATTCGTCCATACAACTGCCATTCATTCTTCAAACTGTCACTCATCCAAAGAATGCCACCCACTCCACCCACTGATTAAGGCCATTAGGCCAAATAGTATCCAAAAAGAAAAGCCTCTTCACATTGCCCCTCCGTGGGGTAACAGGAATGTGTTCTAGCACAAAACACACAAAATCATGCCGTTCTTTGGCACAATGGCGGGTCAGGATGTCAACTTCTTTTTTGTGACTGATATTGGACCGGTGTTCAAATAACCGAGTCTTGAAACATCTGGCAGTGTGACCAATATAGGTTAACCCACAAGGACACCCTTAGATGTGGTTCAAATCTTTCCTTACAATAGCTGGGTAGAATGTTCATTTTAATCCCAGCCACTGTCCTCAACCTGGAAGCTTTCAATTTTGACTACCATTCCAAATCTTTATTTGCCTAAATACTACCGGGTAGTGGATACCAAAGAACCATGGTGTTTGTTTTTCTAAACTGAAGAAAATAAAGAATAAAAAAAAAAATGTACTGGATAGTTAGCACTATCGAGTGACAACCTAGAGAAGGTCATATTGATCCCCCCCAAGTACTTAATATTATTTTAAGCCCAATTAAATGCAAAATTTTCCCGAGTATTACTTAACATCAATGTATCTAGAAAGTAAATAGTTTCTATGGAGAAGTTTCCAGTGAACATCCAAGGACATCTCATAGCTGTGGAATAAATAAACTGTAATTCTATATACCCAAGGGCTCTTCCCAAGAGGTGTTATGGGGGTTCTCAGCATCTAGTTATTTATTTAATAGGAATAATTGTGCATATGTGGCCACATATGTTTGTGGTATTGTCTAAACTGCATTGAAAGACAATCAATACCAAGCTATGATTGTATCTCTTATCTTAACCCTTTGGTATGCGCCAAGTCCAAGCCCTCAGAGTGGCTGCCATGCAATGAATTTATAACAGTGATGAAAATGGAGTTTTGTATTTCACAGGTCACATTATCCAGAGTAATGTGTTCAAATAACAAATCCATCTTCCATCTGGCAAATCCATCAGGACTCTTTCTTTCCACAGGACTCTTGGGCTTCACCCAGGAACATTCAGAGTATTTAATTAGTTTCATCAGGATTAAATGCTTCTAAGTGCCTGTCTCTGTTGCTTCACCACTCAGAACCAGTAGAAAGCAGAAATGTCATCGCAACATGCATTTGAACACAAGGTAATTGCGGTGTCCTGACAGTAAACTTCTACTCTGTATGTCATACCTTGCCTGTCAGTTTTCAGCACAAGGACGTACCAACATACTGCACACAGTCCTGCTTTGAGCACCAGAAGCAATATTTATATTAAGAGCAATTTTGAAAGCCATTATCTCTTCTATACAAACACCACCAAGACCTTTGTGCTCTGCAGCCCTTCAGGTTTGGCTGCTCCTTGCAAAAACAATTACATAAATGTCTGCTGTTCCTTCGGAAGCAGAAAGACTTGAGTCAATTTTTAAAAAACTTTTGAAATGTCACCTTTTCTGTCAGATGAAATATGTGCTTTAATGTGCAGAGTCCACAGAGTGGAATTAACTTTAGCATCTCTTTGACAGCAGAAAAACCTGTGTCCATGAAAAAAGTTTCTGAAATGCCATCTTTTGTGCTCTAATGTCTGTGATACTTGAATGATGTCAAACTTGTATTGTGTCTTTTAATTACGAGGGGCCACACTGAAAGGTTCTCAGCCCAACCAACAGCCACCAAAGTTGAGGCAGTCTCCATTGAGGGCTATACACTTAGTCCAGCGATTTTCCACTTTTCTCATTCCATATTTTTCCGTTGGAATGCTGGACATGGAGGGGCATTTTCAATAGTGTGTCTAAGTTTGACTTTGCATGTTTCCTGTTAGACGTCCAAAACTGGACTTCCAGAAGTGTCCATTTTCAAAAATGCTGAATGTCCACTTTTTTTTTTTTTTTTAATCGTCTAGTTGGATGTCTTGCCCATTAGGAAGATTAACTTTATACCCCATTTTCAACCACAAAACTGTCTAAGTTGAAAATGTCCAACTTAAGCCCATTTGGACGTGGGAGAGGTCAGCCTTCTAGTGGACTGGCTGCGCAGACATGCCAACAGAACGCTGGGCTATACTAGAAGGCACTGCTTTGAACTTCACATAAACAGTGCCACAAGTACATCTCAACATAACCCCTTCTAATGTATGGTGAGCCCTGCAAAACTCCCCTAAAACCTACTATACCCACCTGTCAACCACCCCAATAGCCACTATGGTTGTAGGTAGCACCTATATAGCAGTATCGCAAGGTTTTGGTGGTCACACTGTCCACCATAAATGTAGTAGTTAGAGTGGATTGTGGGCCTAGCTCCTCCTCTCTATGGTTCACTAGCCCGCCTACCTGCCTACTTAAGACACGTGTGATGCTCTACTAGGCTTTCCCATACAAAGTGCTACTGTTCTAGAGCCAGGAATGTACTGTTTTATTCAAAATTATTTGGGCTGGAAAGGGGGGGGTCAATGATCATTTTATTTCTGTTTTGTTTGTGTCCCTTTATGATAAGACACATCACATGATGGGAGTGAGGGGTCATCTGGACAATAATGAAATGTCAATCATTGCTTTCCAATTAGGAGGCCCAATTTATATTTGCTGACAATGATATAATCCAGACAAGCAAATGGGACATGAAAGATATGAGAGAAACATGAAGATTAGGCAAAACAAAAAGAAGATTTATTATCTGACCCTGAGGTCATACAAGCTAATGATTATGCAACAGAATGCTGTAAAGACTGGGCTCTGGGTCCAGCATATTGGACTCTGTTCCCATTCTGGTTTCAAGGGGTGTTTTACCCAAACAGGAGGACAGTCTCCCTTGTCTGTCTCTTTGTTAGTGTCTTTATAGAAGTACTAGTCTTTAAGCGATCGCGTCAGAGGGAACGTGCTACCATGTGGAGAGCAGCCTGCGAGGTTCGCTACAGCCGGCCACGAACCTCAGCAGGTCGCTTTGAACAGGAGCGGCAGCGGTTGGTGCGGGAGGGGGGGAGTTGGCGACGTGCAGGCCGCTGTGAACAGGAGCGGCAGCGGCGGCAGGACCATGAGCCCTCCTCCCGCCATCTGCCGCCAGCGCTGCTCCGTGTCGCCCGATGCGCCAAACTGGCGCATGCGTCTCAAGCCGCGGCCACGGATGGACACATCACACATCAGGTCCCCACATCCTCCTAAGTGCGCATGCGCGCTTAGAGGATTATTATTATAGATATGTTATTTGTGCTAGCTTTCCTTAGTGCTTTGTGTGGGAATTTGGACTATAAGAAGACAAACGTGAATAGGGATGGAGGAGTAATAGACCCTGATCGATTTTCAGAGGGTTATGTTCGTGAGGAGCTAGCTAAAATAAAGGTGGACAAAGCGATGGGGCCGGATGGTGTACATCTGAGGGTGCTGAAGGAACTTAGATAAGTTCTGCTAGCTCCGCTGACTGATCTTTTCAACGAGTCTCTAGAGTCAGGACTGGTACCGGAGGACTGGAGAACGGCAGATGTGGTCCCTCTCCACAACAGTGACAGTAAGGAAGAAGCAGGGAATTACAGGCCGATAAGTCTGACTTCTTTGGTAAGCAAATTAATGGAAATACTTTTAAAACAGAGAATGGTCAAGTTTCTGGAATCCTGTGGATTACAAGACCGGCGGCAACATGGATTCACTAGAGGTAGGTCTTGCCAGACAAATCTGATTAATTTGACTGGGTGACCAGAGAATTGGATAGAGGATGTGCGCTAGATGTGGTATATTTAGATTTTAGCAAAGCCTTTGACAGTGTTCCACACAGACGTCTAATAAATAAACTGAGTTCCTTAGGAATGGGTCCCAAAGTGATGGGATGGGTCAAGAAATGGTTGAGTGGAAGGTGACAGAGTGGTCAATGGAGATCACTCTGAGGAAAGGGATGTTACCAGTGGTGTTCCTCAAGGTTCAGTTCAAGGGCCTGTTCTTTTTAACATTTTTATAAATGATATTGCTGAAGGGTTGTCGGGTAAGATTTGCCTCTTTGAGGATAATATCAAAATCTGCAATAGAGTAAACACGCTGGATGGTGTGAATCGAATCGAATCTTTGCTTTATGTACCGGGTCATCTCCCAGTAGAGCTCGACTCGGTTCACATATAATTAAGACTAGAGTACATAGCAGAAAACATAGGAGAAGGAAGAACTAATTAAAAACTAAAGTACATAAGAAAAATAACTATAATATCACTTCGTTGAGGCTGTAGTTAAACCATTTTAAAATTGCGAGAACAACAAAGTTTTCAGGAATTTACGAAATAATTGCAGCTGGCCTAAAAGCCTAATGGAGTCGGGAAGTTCGTGAAAACAAAAGATTGACTGAGCTTCCCAGAAGATTTAATTCCCTTAAAGGAAGGGAAGATTGACATAGGCTTTGTGTGTTTCTCAAATGGCAAAATCCAATATAAGGGGACAAAAGGATCAAATATTCCATAGAGAAGCTTGAAGATGATGCATGCGCATTTAAACTGGATCCTAAAGCAAACTGGGAGCCAGTGAAGCTTTATCAACAAAGGGGAAACACGATCATACTTTCATTTTCCCAAAATGAGCTTAGCTGCCGTATTCTGTATTAACTGAAGTCATTTTAGGCTGCTCTGCTGAATTACATGAAGAAAGACCTGGCGAAGCCTTGAAGAATGGTCTGAGATTTGGCAACTGAAATTTAATGCTAAGAAATGCAAGGTCATGCATTTGGGCTGCAAAAACCCGAGGGAACAGTACAGTTTAGGGGGTGAGGTGATGAACTTATGTGCATGATGGAAGAGCGGGATTTGGGTGTGATTGTGTATCATGATTTTAAGGTGGCCAAACAGGTTGAAAAAGTGACGGCAAAAGCTAGAAGGATGCTAAGTTGCATAGAGAGAGGTATGGCCAGTAGGAAAAAGAAGGTATTGATGCCTCTGTATAAGACTCTGGTGAGACCTCATTTAGAATATTGTGTACAATTATGGAGGCCACACCTTCAAAAAGATATAAAAAGGATGGAGTCTGTCCAGAGCAGTGGTCTCTAACTCGTGGCCCATTGGCCGCATGCAGGCCACCAGGTATTATTTTAAGGCCCTCGGTATGTTACCATTGTTCTGGAACGTTGCCCGCCTCACTGCTATAATCTCACGCATGCGCTGTCCTACGTCATTGGGTGATTGTGAGGTGGAGTGGAGAGGAAAATCGCGAACAGATGCAGGAAAGCATTTGCTTGAGGTTACAGCAGTGAGACAGACAACGCTCCAGAACATAAGGTAATCATTGGAGGCAGTGCAGCTTGTGCGTGTGTACATAATCTCGTGAACTCTCGTGAAATTCAGCTCCTCTCCTGGAAGTGACTGCTTGATGTAAGATGGTGGTTGTGTCTGGTGTGGAGAAGGTGAGAGCTGAAGGCGATTGCGGACCCGACCACCAGACACCTAAGGCACAAGTCGGATATTGATTCACCAAAATCTTGTCTCTTGCAGTTGATACTTTAGAATCTAAATCACAATTTTGCATGAGGTAAAACTCGTTCTAGTTTATAAATCTTTCCTTAATTGCTTTTTTTTTTTCAGTTCAAAGATTTTATTTATTTTAACATACTATTTTAAAAACTATGTAAACTTCACTGTGCATGGCCGTTTGGAGGAGGATGGGCAGGGGAGGGCTTCAATGGCTGGGAGGGTGTAGATGGGCTGGAGTAAGTCTTAACAGAGATTTCGGCAGTTGGAACCCAAGCACAGTACCGGGTAAAGCTTTGGATTCTCGCCCAGAAATAGCTAAGAAGAAAAAAAAAAAAAAAAAATTTAAATTGAATCAGGTTGGGCAGACTGGATGGACCATTCGGGTCTTTATCTGCCGTCATCTACTATGTTACTATGTTACTATGTTACTTTCTGCATGTTGCACTGCTTTCAGCTGTGTATAGCTGATATTATCAGAAGCAATTAAAGAAAGATTTATAAACTGTAACGAGTTTTAACCTCATGCAAAGTTGTCATTTCTTTAATAAGACATTAACTATTTTTTCTGCGACCCTCCAAGTACCTATAAATTCAAAATGTGGCCCTGCAAATGGTTTGAGTTTGAGACCGCTGGTCCAGAGAAGGCTACTAAAATGTGTGTGGTCTTCGTGATAAGGCATATATAGGAAAAGACTTAAAGATCTCAATCTGTATACTTTGGAGGAAATGCAGGAGAGGGGAGATATGATAGAGATGTAATATAAATGTGCACGAGTCGAGTCTCTTTCATTTGAAAGGAAACTCTGCAATGAGGGGACATAGATTGAACTTAAGAGGTGATAGGCTCTGGAGTAATCTGAGGAAATATTTTTTTACAGCCAGGGTGGTAGATGCGTGGAACAGTCTCTCGGAAGAGGTGGTGGGAACAGAGACTGTCTGAATTCAAGAGTGCCTGGGATAGGCACGTGGGATTTCTCAGCAAGAGAAAATGATAATGGTTACTGCGGATGGGCAGACTAGATGGGCCATTTGGCCTTTATCTGCCATCATGTTTCTATGAATTTAGAAACTTTTCTGAATAAACAAGAGAAAGAAATTGATTCCTGTATAGAGGTTGTATGTGTACTGTTGGGATTGTCTGGGAATAGGTGTTTGACACAAGACAGGTCTTGGGGGTCCCTGTTGTGGCCTTTGCTTGGAGACCAACAGAACCCAAACTATAGCTATGTGATGCAGGGTTCCACATTAGGGTTCACCACCCAGGAAAAGGGTCTAGGTGTCATCGTTGAGGATATGTTATAGCATTTGGATTGTAACCCCCTGACGCAGGCTCTGGTTGCCAAAACACAGTCCCCTGTTGAGTCACTGTTTTTCCTCTGATCTGTGGTGCAAATCTGTCGACCTGCTCCACTCTTTCTGGTTATCAACTTGTCTCCCACTTCTTCCCAAAGGCCAGAAATACAATGTTTTTGCTGATGTGAGGGGTTCTCCTGGGGAAGGGGATCAGACCATCCAATTCCTCTCCTAGTTGACCCCTTTCCTCTCTTTAAGTCGATAGAGCGCCTTAACCTCACAAAGTCTAAATCCGGCTCTTCCCTTTCTCTGCCAAGGGGTGGGAAGCCCCAACTTCTTCTCCCCTCCCATTCTCCAGGCTGCAGCAGGGGGCGGAGGCAGCCGGAGTCTAGCTCCAGCCCGGAGGCTGGGCTCGGGCAGAAGGCAGCGGCATGGGGCGACAGAGGACGGTGCGCCTGGTGCGCGGGGAGAGGATCGAGGTGGTCTTTGTCCTGGGGACGCAGCTGAACATCGAGATCAGCGGGTAAGGCACGGCAGGGCAGGCTTTCGTTATAAGGCTGCCCTGTAGATTCTGCCGCTTTACATTAGGGTCAGTCGTGAACGAGTTGCACTTCTCTTTCTGCTTTTTCGGCAGCTTAAATTGACGTAGATCAAATTCAGCCCAGTTCCCTGAAACGAAGAAAGGGTCTGTATCCCTCTCTCCCAAGGGAGCTCAGACGCTTGCCATGAATTTCCCCCTGGCTGTCCTGGTGGCTTCACCTCTACCTCTAGTCTTCTCAACTTCATCGGAAGAACAATAGTGATACTTTTGTTCAAACAATGGATAGAACGCCTGGACGTTCCAAGACCAATGTTAACAATTCTGACGATCCGGGTCTACCTCCTCCTCTCATTTACTTGTGCAGTGTTTCCAATTGATTCATTTGTATTTATCTGATAGACATTTAATATAGAAACAGAGGAAATGATGACAGATAAAGACCATCCAGCCTACTATGCAATATACCAAATTCATACCATTTACTAATCTCTTTCCTTTCATCCCTCTTAGGAATCCTCGGTACTTGAATTCAGATACAGTCCTCATCACCAGGAGGCTGTTCCAAGCATCCATGCCCTTTCCATGAATTCCTCAGATTATTTAAAACTCTTTTATACCGTTTACATCAATTAAAACATACATAAGATAAAAACAAACCATGTCATAAAATCTTCAATTGACAACTAATAAATCACAAGACTACAATAGCTAAACAGATTCTTTTCTTCAAAAGCCGACTAATAAATAAAAAAAATGCAGTAACAAACAGCTGAATTTTTAACTATTTCTTAAACGGAAACTGGTTTACACGCAGTCGCAATTGGCCCACCAGAGCATTCCACATTTTAACAGAAAGTCATCGCTCTAGTGTTGGCATTATTTCCTTGCACTATTGGAATTAATAGCTTTTGATTTTCAGATCGTGATGATCAATTCGGCTTATAGAGTGCCACGGTGTTTGATGGTAAATAGTCTGATGGACCACGGAAACAACTTTGGGCTCCTTTTATCAAGCCGTGCTAACAGGGTTAACGCACATGACTTTTCATCACGCGCTGGCCTAAAAACTACCGCCTGCTCAAGAGGCGGCAGTTTAACGCGTGCTATTACGCACGTTAAACCGCTAGTGTGGCTTGATAAAAGGAGCCCTTTGTGTTGCACCCAAAATACAACTGGCAACCAATGTAATTGCTTCAGAATTGGTGTAATATGTGCCATCCTGTCAACTCCCATTACTAACCTAGCCATGGTATTTTGTTCCAATTGCAACGCTCTCCCTCTTTTCGAAATTCCAAGTTAGAGAGTGTTACAATAGTCTAACCTAGATAGAACCATCCCCTGCACAACAGTCCGACAATCAGAAGACAAAATCAATGATTTCAAACGACAGAGCATATGAAGTTGGTTAAAACATAGCTTCATAGTCTGGCCTGAATCCAAAACAACCCCCAGAACAGTAATTTCTTTCCTCACAGGTAGTGTCACCCCCAAAACACTTAAGGAATCAGCTCTTCCCCACTCCTGGAATAAATGTCTAACCACCCTCCTATCAATCCTTCAGGAAATCAATTAATAAATTTCTCTGACTCCTTCCTACCTTGTTATATCACTGAAATACCTGCTGTATCTCTGACATATTTCCAGTTATACCCAACTTCTCTCGGCTCACTAATGTAATTGAAATTTGTTACCAATGTACTTGACAATATTTTCAGTAACAGTCTCTTCATCTGTAAACCGCTCTGAACTGCTTGTGGTATTGCGGTATACAAAATAAAGTTATTATTATTATTACTCCTGGATCTTATTCCCTTTCACCTTCATCCTATGCCCCTCATTCCAGTACCTCCTTTCAGTTCAGAAAAACTTGCTTTCTATACAATTCTACCACAGAAGTATTTGAATGTCTCCCTTCTCCCACCTTTCTTCAAAAGTTTACATCTTGAGGTTTACATCTCTTCCCAAATGTGACTGTTTCCTAATCTTTGGGACCCTACTTGGCTTTTTATTGAAAGGCCACCTGTCTGTTCCTATTCTGTGTGGTTTCCTTCTGTTTTTTTATGTAGGGTGCATCTGTTCCCATTGTAATTTTGTTTAGTTGATCCCAAATGCTTTTGGGCAAGACCAATGACCATTTTGGTAATCACCCTCTGGACCAACTGCATCCTGTTTATTACTTTTTGAAGATTTGATCTGCAGAATTATACACCGTATTCAAAATGAAGTCTTACCAGAGACTTATATAGAGGCTCTATCACCTCCTGCTGGCCATCTCTCTCCATATGCAGTCAAGCAACATCTGGCTTTTTGCAATTGCCTTTTTACCTGTTTAGCCATCTTAAGATCATCACATATGATCACTCCCAAATCATGCTCTTATTACATGTTTAAATACCTCTTTGGCATAAATGCAGGGGGTGTGGACCTCTTTCAATTGAAAGATGCTCTCTAGAACTAGGGTCATAGGATAAACATGAAAAGGGAAAAGCTTAGGAGTACTCTAAAGCAATATTTCATTACAGAAAACTTGGTGGATTTGTTGAATGATTTTCAATTGGAGAAGCTGGAAATGGGGATAGTTTATGGATTCAGGAAGGCGTGATACAAGTGCAGAGAATCTCTGAGAGAGAAAAAAGATTGGGATAAACTGGCAGACTGGATAAGCCGATGTCTTTATCTACTGTCATCGTCTTTATATGTTTCGAGTGAGATAGTCCACCCAATATTCAACAAACACTTTTTAACCTTCTAGGAATTGCTCCTGGCCAGTTAAATGGCATTTGACCAGCTAACTGTTAATATTCAACAGGAGAGAGCTGAGCTATCTCAGCTTAATATTAGTGGTTAGTAGCTACAACTTAGCCAGCTATATTGTACAATAGCCACCAATTCTAAGCATGACCAACCAATTTTATGGGCCAAATCGGACCGCTCAAATAGTAGGTCTGTCCTTGGCCACTATAACTTAGTTGACCAGTGCTTAAAATTGACTTAGCCAGCTGCCGTTCACCAGAAATGGCCTGGCAATGAATACCGGCAGTCAGTACCAACTGTGAGAGTTCACCAGCCTGCCTCCCTGGGTTTGAGTATTGGCCTCATTGTGTTTTTATGTAACAGTGAAAAATGTATAAGGTCCATTCAGTAATCTCTATATCAAATATGCTAAGACTATCCCTAATGTCTGACAGGGACCTGGTGGTGTGATTCTGGTGTGAATCCAGCTAGCTGGAAGAAAGAAGACACTGTTGTATGATGGGTCGTAGGAAAATGGGAAGAGTGCTTGAATTCCTGGAGGAAAGTCCATAGTCTGTTATTGAGAAAAGCCACTGCTTGCCCTGTGTTGGTAGCATGAAATATTGCTACACCTTGGGTTTTAGTCAGGTATTAGTGACCTGGATAGGCCACCGTGAGAACAGGCTTCTGGGCTTGATGGACCATTGGTCTGACCCTGTAAGGCTATTCTTATGTTGAGTTACATTGGATTATGATGCATCATGTTTTGAGAAGTCAGCTAGTATAACATTTCATTTTTAATTCTTGGTAAATGCTTTCAAATAAAACATTACTTGGTCAGTAATCAGCTGGTGGCTATCGCTGGATAAATTAGCCTTGGATAGTCAATGCCAGGCCAAATGTAGACACCGGCATTCATTGAAAATGCAGGACTGACCAAACCACTGCTGGCTGCCAGAACTTATGCAGGTCATAGCCAAGACTGAATTTCTATCAGTACGTTTGTAAGTGATTTTGTACTAGAATCCTTAAAAGTAACAATAACAAGTACCATAATGGATTGATCACGTCCTTCTGCTGTTTTGGGAGGAGGTATTGCATTGTTTTGTGACTTCTTTCTTGTCTTAGTTTGAATTTCCTTTTCTCAAGGTTGACTGTGTTTCAGAATGTAAGAACGAACTACCTTATAGTTGGAAAGGGAGAGAGGCAGACATGATATTGTACATTACATTAGTGTTTATGGATCGCTAACATGCCCCAGATTACAATTTAAAAGAGCATGGCCATATCCAGGGATTCCATTATTTCATTAGGATTCATGACATAGATAACTTGGTTGTGTTTATGGCATATGGTTTGGAGAGAAGTTTGGCTATATCTGTGATGGAGCCTTGATATTACGGGTTCTGGCATGGGTGTCACTTTCCACGCTTTGTAGGGAGCTTAGTCATCTTTCCAGATAGGAGAGGTGATTTAGCCTGTTGTTTGTAAGGGGAGTAAGATTTTCCAAATAAATAGGCCTTTGTAAACATTTTGATAGGAAGGGGGTGTTTCCTTAATTGTGCTAGTAAAGGATTCTACCATTTTGCTACCATGTATTGGAAGGTTGTAGAGTAAATAGTTTTGTATTTGACTCCTCTAGGATTTGGGAATCTTATTCTCATATGGTTACTAATCAGGTTGTATTTGTCTTTGGGTGATATTTCGATTAAATTCAACATGTAGTATGATGTTTCGCCATGGAAGATTATAAAAATCAGGATACATAGTTTAAAAATACACCGTCTTTTGAAGGGAGCCAGTGTAGTTTGAGGTACATCATATTTGCTTTATCATATTTGGTTACTGAAAAAACTCTGGCTGCTACATTTTGAATGGTTTGTAGTTTTTTCCATATATTTTCTTTGCATCTGCAAATTTAATCACCTCACATGTCATTCCAGGTTCAAGATCATTTATATAAATAAGTTAAATAGCACCAGTCCCAGTACAGATCCCTCTGGCACTTCACTGAGAAAAATGGCCATTTAACCTCACCCTCTGTTTTCTATTCAATAACTAATTCCTAATCCACAACTGAAGTTTCAAGTTTATTTTTGCTTAATATATTGCTTTTAATAGCCTAAGTGGTTTACATTAAAACTTTTTAAAACTATGTTTTAATATATATATAACGTAGTTTATATAATATATAATAACGTAGTTTAAAAAAAACCTATATATATATATATATACTTACAAGGTTAACACAAACTCTTTAAAGGAAGACTTCACAGGAGGCAAAAGGGTAATAGCTAGGGTTACATTGTTTCAAAAAAATTTTAAAAAATGGGCTGGAGAAGGAAAAAACCATAAGAGGGTACAGAAAGGCTTAAGGTAAGTTGATGTCAAAATCTTACACTAAAGACGAAGGTATCTCTATGAAGAAAGTTTTATAGGTCAGATTTAAATTTGGGGGCATTTAGTTCTTGTCTCATGTTCAATGGGAGAGAGTTCTACAATGTGGGAGCTATAACTGAGAAAATTGTCTTGCGAGTTGAATCATACAATATCTGATGAACTGAAGGAATTGATAACTGTTGCTGTGTTGATTGTAGCAATCTGGAAGATGTATATAGGATCAGAAATCTATCTAGAAAAACTGGAGAATGAGCTGTTTGTACTTTAAAGGTAATCAACAGAATTTTAAATGTCATCCAATGTGAGACAGGCAGCCAATGTGCCTTCTTTAAGAGAGACGTGTTGTATTTTTTTGCTTTATAAGTTATTTTAACGGCCGTATTCTGTATTATCTGAAGTGTAATTTCCTTCTGTGTCACTCCCTGGTAGAGTGAATTACAATAATCTAAATGTGAGATTACCAAAGAATGTATGAGCATATTGAGTGACGTGGAGTCCAAGAGGGGGGGAAGAGAACGAATAATCCTAAGCTTGAAAAAACATTTTCGAACCACAGCACTGACTTGTTTATGAAAGCACAGTTTATCAACTAGAACCACCCCCAGGAGCTTGAGCGTTGTATCTAATTGAATTGGAGTCGATCCGATACAAACATGAGCTATTAGGGATTTATTAACATTAGTGAAGTATATTGTTGTTATAGATGTTAAGATATACGAATGTACCTGTGTTTTTTATATTCTCTATTGTTGTATGTTGTTTTCCTGCAATGTGTAAATTGGAATTATATATGCGAAATTGTGAGACGCCTTGGATAAAGGTAGATTATAAATGTTTAAAATAAATAAGTTGGTTTTACTGACGTTAAGTGATAATAGATTCTCACTGAGCCAGTCACTGAGTGAATCGAGCTTCTGGTTAATTTCAGAAATGTTCTTATCCTGAGATTGAACTGAGTGGAGTAGTTGGATATCATCAGCATATGCGGAAATTGTGAAACCAATAGATTGGGCAACTGTCAAAAACAGAGCTAAGAAAAGATTAAACAGCATTGGAGATAGTATAGAGCCTTGGGGCATACCAAAATTCTGTGCATATGGCTCGGATTCAGAGTTCAAACTTTTATTTGATAGTTACGATCATAGAAATATGATTTGAACCATTCGAGGGCTGTCCCAGAGACACCTAATGATTAAGAACATAAGAATTACCAGTGGTCCATCGTGCCCAGCAGTCTGCTCACGTGGCGGCCCTTAGGTCAAAGACCAGTGCCCTAATTGAGTCTAGCCTTACCTGCGTACGTTTTGGTTCAGCAGGAACTTGTCTAACCTTGTCTTGAATCCCTGGAGGGTGCTTTCTCCTATAACAGCCTCCGGAAGAGTGTTCCAGATTTCTACCACTCTCTGGGTGAAGAAGAACTTCCTTACGTTTGTACGGAATCTATCCCCTTTTAACTGATCAGGAGTAATGAATGATTGATGGTGTCAGAAGCTGCTGATAAGTCTAATGACACTAGAAGGACGGATTTCCTTTGGTCTATAAAATATCTAATGGAAGTTACAAGACCTAAGAGATAAAGTTTGTCTGGTTTCTGGTGGTCGTAGCCTGTTGTTTGTGAGGGGAGTAAGAATGGTGTGGCCTAAAGCCCATTTAATTTGGGTGTAGAGCATTTGTCTGTTCAGAAAAAGGAGTTAGTTGGTTAGACACTTTTTTTCTGTGAGTTTTGCTAAAAATGGGATGTTATCTATGAGGCGATAGTTGGAACATTCTTCTGGACTGGTGGTAGTAAGTTTAAATATAGGTCTGATAGTTGCCTTCTTCCAAAGTCCTTGCCTGGTACCTATGGAGAGGCTTTCTCTGATCAAACTTTGGATAAAAGGTCCAAAGATAGTGAAGTACCATTTTAGCAATGAAGGAGGTAGTTTGTCAGATGGATTGCCTGACATATTTAGTTTGCAGTGTTCATTGGAGCTCCAACAATGATGGAACAATGAAATTTGAGAATGTGCTAAGATAAGTTTGAGTGTCTTTCTCCGCTAGATGGTCGAGGTTCTGTGTCCTTGATGATTGTATGGAATTACGCACAGAGACTATTTTATTGGAAAAATAATCTGCCAGTTCCTGAGCAGGGGGGAACAGAGTTGTTCACCACTTTGTTGCCTTGAGAGGTAAGAGATCTCACAGTTAAACAGAGCTTGGAAGAATTGTTAGCTGCTGCAATACATTTGCTGTAATAGTGTTTTTATCCATCCTGAAGTGCAATTTTTCTTTATAAAGGCTGAGCGAAGAAGGAGACTGATGGTGTCACCATCGCCCCCTAATGAACAAAGTTGGCGGTGGAGCAGAATAAACTCCAGCATAAACTATGGGGGGAAGGGTTTCCTGTCCCACGATTCTTTAAATTTCTCAGGAGTCTCTCATGAGGAATTTTGTGAAAAGCTTTCTAAAAATCTAGATACACTCACCTTTATCCACATGTTTATTCACACCTTCAAAGAAGTCCAGCAAATTGGTGAGGCAAGATCTCTCCCAGCTGATTCTGTCCCATTAAATCACGTTTGTCTATGTGTTCCACAATTTTATTTTTTATAATTGTTTCCACCATTTTGCCCGGCACTGAAGTCAGGCTTTCCGGTCTGTAATTTCCTGGCTCACCCCTGGAACCCTTTAAAAAAATTAACATTACATTGGCCACCCTCCAATCTTCAAGTACTACAGACAATTTTAGTGATAGGTTACAGATCACTAACAGCAGATCAGCAATTTCATTTTTTATTTCTTTTAGCATCCTGGGATGTAGTCCATCCAGTCCAGGCAATTTATCACTTTATCTTGTTGATTTGGCATAGTACATCTTCCAGATTCATAAGAACATAAGATAGCCTTACTGGGTCAGACCAATGGTCCATCAAGCCAAATAGCTCGTTCTCACGGTGGCCAATCCAGGTCACCAGTACCTGGCCAAAACCCAAGGAGTAGCAATATTCCATTCACTGAGATTTCTTTCAGTTCCTTCACATCACCCTTGAAAACCATTTCTGGTTCAGGTAGATCTCTTACATCTTCTTCTGTAAAGATCGAAGTAAATAATTCATTCAGTCTCTCTACTATGGCCTTATCCTCCCTGAGCTTTATCCTCCACTTCACTTTTTTGGCCCAGCCCTGTATTGAATATCCTGGATCGCTGCTGACCACAGGAGGTAGCTAGGATCCTTCCTGTGGTCTCAGTATTGTACCCATAAATTTTACATTGGTTTTCAAAGGAGAAGCATTTCCATTATTGGCTCTGGGAATTCCTGCTATTCATGGACATACTTTTCCCACTCAAAAGTAGGCCCATGCTTCTTAAAATGCAAAAGTATGTAAATAAGAGTTGACCATACTCCAAGCCCACCAAAAGGAATGCCTCAAATTTCTGCATGTAGTGATACTTTACACTTGTTTGTACATACACAGGTATGTCCATAAATATTTCTGTGCACATAACCTTTTTTATGGGTCTCAGGGCTCAGATACAGCTGGAGGATTCTCAAAACTTGCAGCTTTATTAGACTTGGTGATGGTGTCTACCTCTATGTTGCCATGTTGAAACCCTCTGCTCAGTGTGCAGCTGTGGTTAAGAAAGCATGTGGAATGTTGGAGGAATTATTAGGAGTGGAATACAGATCTCTTCAGGTCACTCATTTTGTATCTCTTGTAATCTTTTGTAAACCGCATAGAACTTCACGGTATTGTGGTATATAAATTGTTATTATTATTATTATTACAGAGCAAAACTGAGACTATTATAATGTGTGACCTCACTTAGAATATGATGCACAATTTTGCTCATTGCATCTAAAAAAAGGTAAGGGGGAATCAGAAAAGGTATAGAGAAGGGTGACAAAAATGATAACGGGAACGAGACAATGTCCCTATGAGGAAAGGCTAAAGAGGCTAGGGTTTGGAGAAGAGACAACTGAGGTGGGATATGACTGCAGTGTTACAGGTAGATGAGAACTCCTTGTTTATTCTTTACAAAAATACATGGACTAGGGGCCCACAATGAAGCTATTAAGTAGTAGTTTTTGAAACAAATTGGAGGAAATAGTTCTTCACTCAGATGTGTAATTAAAACTCTGAAGTTCATTGCCAGAGAATATGGTGCAAGCAGTTAGCTTAGCAGAGTTTAAAAAAGATTTGGACAAGTTCCTGAAAGAAAAGACCATAAGCCATCATTGGATAAGCAGCATGAAATCTGTTTTACTCTTTTGATATATTGCCAGGTACTTATAACCTGGATTGGCTACTACTGGAAACAGAATACTGAACTTGATGGACTGTCCCAGTATGGTAAGATGTGAAAAGATTCCTAGAAGGAGAAGCAGATTGGAAATAAAGGCTTATTCTGATGCATTGGAGCATTTTTCTCCTTCTATTTGCAGTGTGTGCAGTGGGGGAGGCAAGTGCAGAAGAAGCAGAGATGGGCGTAGATCGGATTCATACACAGGAGGAATGTGGGTGTAGATATGGAAGAGGGGAGTTAGGTGATATGTGGCTCTACAGAACAAACTCCCCTCTTTCCCTTTCCTTCCACCTCACATTTTTGGCTGAGATTTGGGAACTTCAGTTAGCTTTCTGATTTCTCTACCGAGTCTGTTTGGGTGCACCCATGCATAAATGCAAATGCATGCAGATAGTCAAAGACATTGAAGAGAATGAGCTCGCTCTCAAACAAAATACGCCTAAAAATAAAATATATATAAAAAAGACTGTGTAGGCAGTAAGTAATTTGAGCATCTCTAACTACAGATCACTAGTATGGCATGAGCCTAATTTTTAAAGCCACTAGTAACAGCTGTCATTGCTACAGTTTCATCAAATGATTGATTTTCATCCAATGCCATTCCATTTGCTTAGTTCCATCACTGGATAACTGCAGTTACCTTCTCAAAAGCCACAATCGTCTTCCTCTATATGCTAACAAGGGTTTCATATTAGCAACCACTTAGCATTAAGTGAAATTAGCAAGTCAATTGCAGCTTAGGTTTTTTTTTAATAAACTGGTAATTAATCTTCAGAAACTTGCATTATGTCATCATGCAAAACCTTCAGGAAAAAGAGACCATATTGCACAGATTGCTTTGGTGACAGGTGGCCAGATGCATAATTTGATGTTACAGGGTAATTTTAGACTGAGTACATGCGAGCAAAATCTCAAAGCTGAAGTATGACCATAGTGCTGGTCTGAAATATTTTCTGGGTGCCTCTATATCCATATGAACTCAGTTTAGATAGCTTACATGTGAATAGGCTCTACATATGTAAATTCACATTGATATCAGATGTACAATACACAGAAATAAGCATTTTAAAACATTTATAAAGCAGTGTTTTTATGTTCTGGGGATGACTTTAAAATGATCTCAAATCAAAGAGAGTCTTTGGACACCGACTAGCCAGCCTGCTTCACAGGGCTTTAAACTAGGTAAGTCGGGGGAGGGTACCCATTCACATATTAGTGCAGAAAGGAATTATCCTGATGAGGTGAGTCAAAACTCCGCTTCCATGTCCAAGGTAAGTACCCACATTGCAAACAGTTCTTTAGGAGTCACACCGACTCGGGTAGGATACGCCTCACAGGGACTTAGCAAACACAAGATATGGAGGGCCATGTATGTCAATGCACACAGTTTAGGTAACAAAATTCTAGAATTAGAGGCTGAAATAAGGAATGCCGACCTAGATGTGGTGGCAATATCTGAAACTTGGCTCACGGACTCACATGAGTGGGATATGGCTATACTCTGTCAGGACAGAGAGGGCAGGTTAGGAGGGAGGTAGCTCTATACATTAAAGAGGACATCAAAACCACCAGGATCACAGATGTCAAGTACACCGGGGAGTCCCTCTGGGTAAACCTGGCAAGAGGCAGAGAAAAATGCCTGTATCTAGGTGTGGTATACAGACCCCCAAGACAACTGGAAGACATGGACGCAGAATTAATTGAAGACATAGAGAATATCACTCTATGAGGAGAAGCTGTACTGCTAGGAGACTTCAATATGCCTGATGCAGACTGGAACTCATTTTCAGCGACAACCAGCGGTAGCAGGAGGCTCTTAACCTCCATAAAGGGAGCACATCTCAAACAAATGGTAACGGAGCCCACTAGGGCCCAGGCGATTCTCGACCTGGTACTCACCAACGGGGAAAGCGTCTCAGGTCTCAGTAGGAGATACGCTAGCCTCCAGCGACCACAACATAGTATGGTTCAACCTTAGGAAAAGCTTCCCTAGATCAAACACGAAAACAAAGGTACTCAATTTCCGGGGCACAGACTTCGCACGCATGGGAGATTTCGTCCATCGGATGCTGCAGGACCAAGCGGAGACCGATGATGTAGAAGCTAAGTGGTTAACACTGAAATCAACCATACATGAAGCAACTAGCCACTTCATAAAATCAGTAAATAAACGACAAAGAAACAATAAACCCCAATGGTTCACCGCGGAGATCTCTGAGTCTTAGAATGTTTTTTTTGAAGGATCCCAAGTAAACGATGTTGCAAAAATCGAGCATGCGTAAGATGGAAGATTGAACCAGTAAGTTACATAAGAACCGCCATCTCCAGATCAAACCTTCGGTCCATGAAGTCCGGCGATCCGCACACGTGGAGGCCCAGCCAGGTGTACACCTGGCGTAATTTTAGTCACCCATATCCCTCTATGCCTCTCACAAGGAGATGTGCATCTAGTAAGCGGAAAGATACTGCATCAAAGTATTTTCTAATGGTTCAGAGTTTCCACAGTATCGAGAAGCATTTTTTAACCAATAAATCTGTGTGAGCATTTAGAGTAAGGTGGTGGTATAGAGTCACTCCCAGAATTTTTATGGAATGGTCAATAGGGAAGACCTGACCATTCAAGGAAATCGAGGAGTGTTTGATTTTGTCATTGGGGCTTGCCAGGAAAAATTTGGTCTTGTCCGTGTTGAGCTTCAATTTGAATTTGGTCATCCATAGTTCAATTTGCTTTAGAATGGATGAAAGTTGATTCTTTGTCCCGGAAGTCGGAGTAGTAAGGGGAATAACTATGGTGATATCATCAGCATAGATATAAAATTTAACTTTTAAGCTTTGTTAAGAACATAAGAAGTTGCCTCCGCTGGGTCAGACCAGGGTCCATCGTGCCCAGCAGTCCGCTCCGGTGGCGGCCCATCAGTCCATGACCTGTAAGTGATCCTTTGTCTTAAACCTTTCAATCCCCAGTTTTCTTCTATCTATACCCTTCTATAATCCTATCTCTACCTCTATCTATATCCCTCAATCCCCGTTAATGTAGCTGGTTTAAAAAAGGTTTGGACAATTTCCTGGAGGAAAAGTCTATAGTCTGCTATTGAGACAGACATGGGACAGTAGCATGGAATGCTGCTACTATTTGGGATTTTGCCAGGTACTTGTGACATGGATTGGCCTCCGTGAAAACAAAATACTGGGCTAGATGGACCATTGGTCTGACCCAGTAAGGCTGTTCTTATGTTCTTACAAAAGGAAAAGGATATAGATCTCAAATAGGCTAATTCTTATCTTAAAAAAAAAGAAGAAAATATGCTATGTTAAAAACAAACATGAAATATAAGCAAAAGAGGGCTTTTTTTAAGTGTCTTTAAATAGGAAGGCTTTAAGCCAAAGATGTTTCGTAACAAAGATAGGAAGGAAGAGCATTCCATAATGTAGGGGCTGTCACCGAAAATACAGATTTACGAGTAGTGTCATAAGTAATATAATGAACTGAAGGGACAGCAAGGAGATTTTGTTGACTTCTTATCCATTCCATCAGGGGTGTCTACGCTTTTGCAGATTTTGGTATCATCTGCAAAGAGGCAAACTATAGTAGACCGTCTTCTCTTATAAAAGAAACGTTTCCGTAGCTGACAGCATTTGATTGACAATACGCTAAGCCTCATCTGTTCAGAGAGTAAGGGGAGAATTCATCCATGTGGGCTACTGTTAAGACGGGTTGTTTTACTACAAGTCATAAATTTTAGCACTTGGCCCCATTTTATCTAATGAGACCTTCTGCTAAAATAGAACAACTTGTGGTAACATAACCCATCTTAACAGTAGCACAGTTTAAAAAAAATGAAAAGGGGAAAGGCGGTGGGACTTGATATACTGCCTTTCTGTGGTTACAATCAAAGAAAAACACCTTCGATCTAGTTTTTTCCTTGGCTTTTATATGACGTGACTGAGATTTTAAAGCCATGCATTATTGAAATATTAAAGTTTACAAAGGGGTGCTGAAAAGTTCTCAGTCCAACCAAGAAGAGAAAGACATGAATATGGCTCAATCAAATGTCAAAACACAGAATTTTGTTTCTGCAAATTGGCACTTAACAAAGGGGTTCTTTTATTAAGGTGTACTAACTGATTTAGCGCATTCTAAATGCTAAAGCATCCATGATATTCTATGGGCGCTTTAATAAAAGGACCCCAAAATAAGATAACACTCTTTTCAGCTACAGTGGTAAAATAATGCTTAGAAGGGGCATAATCAAAAGGGACGTCTAAGTCCGTTTACGTCCATCTCGCAAGTCGTCCAAAGTTAAAAAGAGCCTAAGACACATTTTCGAAAGAGACGTCCAACTTTTGTTTACTTTCGAAAATCGTCCTGATCGTCCAAGCCACTAAATCGTCCATCTTTATACCACATTTCCATCCAACCTTCTGTCCAAGTCCAAAACGCCTAGAACAAGCCCTGATGGATGTGGGAGGGGTCTGCAAAGTGATGGATTGAACACCCAGACATGCCATCTAAATAGTGGGGTACCTTACAGGCCACTACTCCCTAACTATTCTATAATTCCTCTGGAAATGGCCAGATAGATCCTTTTTGTAATCCGCCTTGAACCGCAAGGTAACGGCGGAATAGAAATCACTAATGTAATGTAATGTAACTTCACAAAAAGGGTGCCATGGCTTCTCCTCCCTACAGCTCCCTTATAGGTCATGGTAAGGCCCCCAAACCACCTCCAGAATCCTCTACACCTACTTATCTACCACCCCAATAGCCCTTATGGTTGCAGGAGCCACTTATATGCCAGTAAAAAAGGGTTTTGGGGGTGTATAGGGCAGTGCACATGTTTAAATATTAATGCAGTGATTACAGGGGCTTATGGGCATGGGTCCTCCTCTCTATGGGTCCCTAACCCACCCCCAAGACGACTTAAGCTGCCTCTGGGCTGGATGACTAGGCTTTCAATGCCAGGCGGCCAGGTGATGATGGTCTGGAGGCTGAAATTTAAAGTTGTGAATAAAATTTTTATGGAGGTGTGGGGGTGGTGATCACTGGGGTAGTGTGTGGGGGTCTGTGTTATGTGTTTGCAGTGCTTATCTGGTGACTTTAGGTGGGTTTTTGTGACTTAGACCATGTTTTACATGGTCTAAGTCACAACGTCCAAGTTCCGTCGATCCTGGGCTGTATAACTTTCGGTTATACATGCTGTACGACTAAGTCTAAGCTAGCCCACATCCCGCCCAACTCCCGCCCTCGACACGCCTCCCGAAACAGCCCGTTTAGCTTTGGATGTTGAGCAGCACTATGAAGGCCTAGGTTGTTTAGTAATATGTCCAAAACCCATTTTTTATTTTCGGCGCTTGTACGTTTTTGAGAAATGTTCGTCCAAGTGCCAACTTAGGCCGGTTTTTGGACGTTTTTCTCTTTCGATTATGAGCCCCTTAGAATTTAGGAAGTTGGATGGCTGAGCTGAGAACTTCATACTATTTGGGTTTCTGAATAGGCCATGGCTGGAGACAGGATCTGGGCTAGATGGACCATTGGTCTAAGCCAATATGGCTGCTGTTATGTTCTTATCTGAGCCAAGTATAAGCCATTGTGACATCACTGATAAGGTTGGTTCTTAGGCACTGGTGGAATAAAGTATTATGACATCACAATCTCAGCTCTGGATGTTGCTACAAGGGGGTGCTGAAAAGTTCTCAGCAAATGCATGAAGAGGGTTCATAGACAAAACCGCGGAAGACAAAGGCGCGCGCCGACAACTGAGCGTAAGACGGAAGCGCGTGCAGAAGAAAAAGAGTGTTTTTAGGGGCTCCGACGGGGGGTTTCGTTGGGGAAACCCCCCACTTTACTTAATACAGATCATGGCGGCGTTGTGGGGGGTTGTAACCGCCCTCATTATACTGGAAACTTAACTGTTTCCCTGTTTTTTAGGGAAAAAGTGAAGTTTTCAGTAAAATGTGGGGGGTTACAACCCCCCAAACCCCCCTACAACGTGGCTCGATCTGTATAAAGTAAAGTGTGGGGGGGGTTCCCCCCCACACCTCCCGTCGGAGCCCTTTAAAACAGTCATTTTCTTTGGCGCGCGCCTCCACATTGCGCTCAGTTGTCTGCGCGCGCCTTTGTCCAGGTGCACTTTTGACCTGACACCAAGAAGAGAATGATGTGGATATGGTTCAATCAATGATCTGAAACAATGTCAAAACAGAGAATTGTGTTTCTTAACAAAATGACATAACACTCTTTTTGGCAAAATAATGCTCAGAATTAGGAAATTGGTTGATTGGACTGAGAATCTTTCAGCACCCCATGTGGAGAACAATATAAACTATCTGAAAGTTTCTAAATATTTTTCATGTTATTCAAAATCTCTTATTAGAACTTTCAAAATACTTTTTCTGAAGGAGGACATGAAAAAGAATATTCACAGACCAGGTACTTCAATCATTTTCCCTCTCTGTTCTGGTGGGCTCACAGTCTATCTAATGTACGTGACTTGCCCAGAGTCACAAGGAGAGAAGCATGGGGTTTGAACCCACAACCTCAGGGTGCTGAGGCTATAGCTCTAATCACTAAGCCACTCTCTGTGGCTCTTCATGTTTTTTAAACACCAGCTGTCATGGAATCTTTATACTGGGATAGTCAACACCAGTCCATTCCTGGATATTGTATTAAGAACATAAGAAGTTGCCTCCACTGGGTCAGAACAGGGTTCCATCGCGCCCAGCAGTCCGCTCCCGCAGCGGCCCATCAGGTCCATGACCTGTAAGTGATCCTTTGACTAAAACCTTTCAATCCCCATTATTCTTCTATCTATACCCTTTTATGATCCTATCTCTACCTTTATCTATATCCCTCAATCCCCGTATCCTTCAGGAACTTGTCCAATCCCTCTTTGAATCCCCTTAATGTACTCTGTCCTATCACAGCCTCCGGAAGCGCATTCCAGTGAAGAAAAATTTCCTAGCATTGGTTCTAAACTAGTCCCCTTTCAATTTCTCCGAGTGTCCCCTTGTTCTTGTAGTTCCCAATAGGCTGAAAAATCTGTCCCTTTCCACTTTCTCTATGCCTTTCATGATCTTGTAAGTCTCTTTCATGTCTCCTCTGAGTCTCCACTTTTCCAGGGTGAAGAGCCCCAGCCTTTCAGCGTATGAAAGGTTTTCAATACCTTTTATCATTCTTATCGCTCTTCTCTGAACCCTTTCAAGTATCTCCATGTCCTTCTTTAGGTACGGCGACCAATATTCCAGATGCGGTCGCACCATCGCGTGATACAGCGGCATGATGACTTCCTTTGTTCTGGTTGTAATACCCTTCTTAATAATACCCAACATTCTGTTTGCCTTCTTATCTGGTACCGTGCTGTTCACACTAGTACCCAGATGACACCTTCTTTATTGCTTTAGCCAGATGATTATCAGGTTAGCAGACTGACCATTGCTAATAACCAGGTAACTCTTGGTTCTGCTCAGATTCTGTCCCCAGACCGTCTGTCACTGTCCAGATAGCACAAGGCGAGCTAGATGAATGCATTTGAACTTCTCACTTCATGTTGAACAGATGAATAAAATATGAATTACAGAGATTTTAGGACAAAGTATTTATGACATTTTTACAATGTTCTGTGCTGTACTGTAAGCCATCAACCACATAAATGCATTGGATATCAATCCCCAGGTAACAAGCACAAGGAATTCGTTCAGCTGCTCTGTGGATTTATTGAGCTGAAGGGCAAATAGCTTCACCATCTTAAGTTTCCTTTCTACTTCAGACGTGATAT